>NC_048303.1:90779260-91021507 GCF_013100865.1 Trachemys scripta elegans | reverse complement strand
AGCTCCCCACCCCCCCCGTCCCGGGGAGCCATCTGGCAGCTCCCCACCCCAGCTCACCTCTGCTCCTCCTCCTCCCCAAGCACGCCGGCCGCTCTAATTCTCCTCCCCTCCCAGGCTTGCGGTGCCAAACAGCTGATTGGCACCACAAGCCTGGGAGGGGAGGAGAATTAGAGTGGGGGCAGCATGCTCGGGGAGGAGGCGGAGCAGAGGTGAGCTGGGGTAGGGCTCTGCTGCACGGCATTTAGGCATTCTAAGATGCCTAAAAGATACATTTACCTTAATGATGTACTCTGAGAAAATATATGTGGCACAACACTACTCTCTCTGGGTATTCTATGCTATCCATGACTCAGTAACTGAGTATTCACAATCATTTTGCCCTGTTTGCTTTAAAGTAATTGATTTTCTCCACACACACCAAATATTTATGTTGGTTGAAGACATTAACGCAAATGAAACTAAACAAGTACTTAGCTAACGTTTTGCTCCTAAAATATCATCTAACAGATGAACTAATCCAACCCAGTGTATCATTATTTACTTGTCACCAACATATTTGATGTTTTGCAGACAAGGTCTCTACTTCAAAGAGCCTATGTTATGCACTACCAAACTTTAGAGTATGCATGTATATATTGCTCCTAAGTTCCAATGTAATTCTATTGGAATTACCTTATATCACTGCATGACCACCTGAAGAGTACAGGCTAATAAATCCATTTAAAACCACAGCTGAAGGAAATAATGATAATTTGTCACGTATCATAAAGCATTAGCTATAACATTTTACAGATTTCAGGCTGATGACTTTTTCCTAACCGACCCTATGGATCTGTTAACTAGTACCTGGTGAGGAATGCTGCTTTTCGACGCACACTGTCTATTTCCGGTCAAGTGTTTTGGGCTTGAGGTATAGCTGTGCACCCAGTCCCACTCGCAAGGGGATGGCAGGGTAGTATTCTGTTTCCTGAAAAAGAAAATTGCATTTAAGTCAAGCATAATCACAATGAACGTGTCAAGCTGTCCTGCACTGGCTCAAGGCATGAGCACCAAAAGCAGGGCAGACTGTTAAGAATCCCAAATGGTTATGAGCTCTATACTTAGATTTCACCAACCAATTATCAAGTGTAAACTCCTCAGGCACTATAACAGACTTAACATGGAGTCACAGACAGTCCCCTTGGATACACCAACCCATCTTGCCACCCAGGTGAACCTACCTTTGTGATAGATGGTCCCTTACACCAAGTATCACAGCAATATTCTGGTTACTTCAGTACCAAAGAACCAGTAATTTACCCCATGCCAACTGCACTTTAGATCTCACACCAAAAGATAACACTTGTAGCCAATCCTATAATAAACTATCTAAAGATTTATTATATACGAAAAGGAAATGACAGTTATTTACAAGGTTAAAGCAGGTAAACATAGATAACTACAAGTTAGCTCCAATCTTAAAATTCATAAAGTAATAGAAACTTCAATAATAAGCGAGCTCTATAGGTCCTTTAGGGCTAACCTTGTCTAAGCACTGGAGATCTTTTGCTTACGCCCTCCAAGGTCCAAGCCACATAAAGATATGGTTCCTTATTAGGAGTTTTTATTCCCTTTCCCCCTTCTGCTTTGAGCTGCAGACTCAGCTGACGGGAGGAAATCTCTTACATCACTCATCTTAATGTAGGTGTTGGGGGGGGAAAGAGTAAACAACAAAGTCTTTAGTCCTCGAACATTCCACACTAGTCCATCTAGTATCGGGGAGCCTTCCTTGATGGGCAGGACATAAAACCTTCTGTTGGAGACCAGCGTTTCACACTGGTCTGGTGATTTACACAATTACAGAGGCTTACAATAGAAATGCTCAAATGTTACCTTACAATATGGATACCGATATTATAAGTGAGATTAATGCAGGCAGCAACTCACAAGCATTCCATAATGTCTAAACACTAAGCACACCCTTATAATTCTAATGCCTATTTTAACAATATTAACACACAGGTGAGCCAGACTGATTCCAGCTATGTATTTGTCAGTGTTCAGTGGAGACAAAGGAACCTTGGAATGAGCTGGCACCTAGCCTGTCAGCATCACAGAAGGGCGATCATGAAGCCTGGAATAGCGACGTCCATAAGAAAAGGGAATTAAAGCAATTTCTTCTAAGTTAGCTTGGCTGCTTGAACTGTCCCTGGCAGTAAAGCGGAAATGTTGCCTGCCAAAGGGGATCTTCAGCATTACTATTATTTGCTATGGTAGTGTCTAACCAAGTTCGCAGCCCCATTATGCTAAGTGCTGTACAAACACAAGAGACCGTCTCTGGCCTAAACAGTTTACAATCTAAGCAAGCAAGATAGACAGATTGGTAAAAAGGAAGCATTATCATCCCCATCCTGAAGCAGTATGTACTGATGATGTGACTTGCCACGGTCACATAGGAAGCCTGTAGCGGAACTGAAAACGCAACCCAGGTTCTCTAAGTCCTGTCCTATGCCTTGACAATAAGGCCAGCCTTCCTTTCCAAAACGTCTTATGCAAGTGATATGCTCAATCTCAGCCGAAAGATATGGTCCTACAGTCATTTGGCGGAGGTGGACCCACCTGTACATGGACTCATCATTTATACATCCTTCTGCTTAATAATCCACAGCCACCTCTGGTTAACAAGACAGCAGCAAGAAACGGATTGTGAAATAATCAACAGAATAAATTATTCGATTATTTATTACCTAAAGAATTTCTAAACCATATTTTATTTATCATTTTAGTTTTTCACCCCACTCCGTTGGAGCATAGCTATGTCTACGACAACAATCTATTTAGACTTGTTTTTACTTCTTAAAACAAGCACTTTCCAAACCCAAATTCAAGATGTGAAAACTGATTGATGGTGTGTGGTTTTTCCCCTGCTGTCTCTTTCAGCTCAAGAACATTCCCAGGGCGTGGGATAGGATTGTTTTAGTCATGGCACGATTTTGCAGCTGCAGGACAAAAGGACACTGCGGCATGTCTTTTGAGCAGTGAAAGATACATTATGAACATTAGTGTCAATTTTATTGTTACAGGCTGCACACACAATATTGATTTTCCAGGAAGCCGCAGGAAAGTTATACATTGGGCTAAAAATTAAAACACCATCATGGCCATAATTTGGGCTCCTTATAGAGAGGTCAACAGTTATAAATACTCAACTGCCACCTAAATCTCATCATTGTTCTACAATGACAAACATAAATGGTAAAGAAAATAAATCCGATGGTGCCTTTGATCTTTAAATAAAAATAATTGCATGATCAAAATAGCATGGGTTATTCTCCTTTCAAATTAAGCTTTATTCTTCCATTTTGTTTATTCTCAGTAACTCTCCATCTACCATGTGGTAGTGCTGCAATTGAGAGTACATCCCAATGTTGATTTTTACTATAGAAGTTATTAAGAGTTGGGAAAAATTAGAAAACCCAACTAGATAAATGTTCATTAGAGCTGGTGCATGGAGAGATAACCTTCCACTGAACCTTAGCTCCTGGAAAATGATGTACAGGAGGGGAATTGAAAACAATTTGTTTGATTTTAAATTGTGGTTTGATTTAGTTAACTATGTACCTCGGTCATATCATTAGAAGTTTACTGATCAACAAGTTAATATTTCAAGAGTTTATACCCAGATATTAACCAGTAACTGTAGCAAACATTTATCAATGTTGATAAATACAAAGTAATGCACAATGGAAAACATAATCCCAACTATACATATAAAATGATGGGGTCTAAATTAGCTGTTACCACTCAAGAAAGAGATCTTGGAATCATTGTGGATAGTTCTCCTAAAACATCCACTCAACGTGCAGTGACAGTCAAAAAAGCGACCAGAACGTTGGGAATCATTAAGAAAGGGATAGATAAGATGACAGAAAATATCATACTGGCTCTATATAAATCCATGGTATGCCCACATCTTGAATACTGCGTGCAGATGTGGTTGCCCCATCTCAAAAAAGATATATTGGAATTGGGAAAGGTTCAGAAAAGGGCAACAGAAATGATTAGGCGTATGGAATGGCTTCCGTATGAGGAGAGATTAGTAAGACTGGGACTTTTCAGCTTGGAAAAGCGACGACTAAGGGGGGATAAATCATGACTGGTGTGGAGAAAGTAAATAAGGAAGTGTTATTTACTCCTTCTCATAACACAAGAACTAGGGGTCACCAAATTAATAGGCAGCAGGTTTAAAACAAACAAAAGGAAATATTTTTTCACACAATGCATGGTCAACCTGTGGAACTCCTTGCCAGAGGATGTTGTGAAGGCCAAGACTATAACAGGGATCAAAAAAAGAACTAGATAAATTCGTGGAGGATAGGTCCATCAATGGCTATTAGCCAGGATGGGCAGGGATGGTGTCCCTAGACTCTGTTTGCCAGAAGCTGGGAATGGGCGACCAGGGATGGATCACTTGATGGTTACTTGTTCTGTTCATTCCCTCTAGGGCACCTGGCATTGGCCACTGTTGGAAGACAGGATACTGGGCTATATGGACCTTTGGTTTGTCCCAGTATGGCCATTCAGATGTTCTTAAGCACCTGAAGACTTATGCCATTGGTAACAGAACAACCCACCTGCCTCTTAATCATATCCGACTGTAGCACAAGTTATTTTTGACCTTTTACTCTAAGGTACATTATAACCTCATTAAGATCTTCTTTGCTTTTTATTAAAAAGACCAATGACAATGTTGTAAACTCACTTTTGTTATCTGAACATGCACTTTAAATTCTAAACCCCTTAAAATATAATACATGTATCAGCCTCAATATCTCAGCAGAAGAGCCAAGATGTATGATCAATGCTGCTGGAAAGAAAAGCAAATAAGTGGATTGATGGGATATTGTCATCTGTAGTTTGATACTAGCTGAAGTTTGATAATAGAGACAATTTTTGCATCTTTGAAAATTTATCAGTTGTACAAGTGTTTTTTTTTTTTAATTAGCCTAATTTTCTATCAACCAACGTCTGTGTAAAACCAAGTTTGTTCCACTGGGCAACACACACATTCAGAGGACAGAAAAATGCAGAAAGAATGTGCCATTGCTTTCCAACACAGCTCCACAAGGTATTCAGAGAAACCACACAATCTGTTTATCAGCAAGTAAGGAGTGGCTGCAAAACTCAAACAGATTAGCATGTAGGTGCAGCTATGAAACAGAGGAAAAGTTATAGTTTGTGCAATGATAATAATGGGGTGGAACTGTTGCTAAATAGAGTGAAATTTGCATTTGGGAACTCTTCCAATAGGTAACTTGTATCTAAGTGTCCATTTTAAGGCCTTGTCCACAGTTAACTGTTTCATAAGAATTTCCCATTGTTGCAATACCACCATTGCAGCTCCAACATGGGGACCTCTGGTATAGATGAAGTGCTGAAATCTGCTAGCATTACCGTGTTGCCTAAACGTGCTCTGAGTAGGATTAGATGACATGATGGAAAGTGCACAGGATGCCTTGTCTACTCTAATGCTCCCACCCAGGGCCGGCTCTAGGTTTTTTGCCGCCCAAAGCAAAAACAATTTTGGCCGCCCCCCCCCGTTCTTTAATTACTCCACCCCCGGCCCCACCTCAACTCCGCCCCTTCCCCAAATCCCCAGCCCTGCCTCCTCTCCCCAGGCTCTCAAGCCTAGGAGGGAGGGGGAGCAGCGGCGCGCGAAACGGCCGCTCGGGATCTCCCCCTCCCTCCCAGGTTTGAGAGCCTGGGAGGGAGGGGGAGACCCCAAGCCGCCGCGGCGCGCGAATCAGCTGTTTCGCGCGCCGTGGCAGCAGCAGCGAAGGTGAGCTAGGGCGGCCGGGGCACATTTTTAGGGGCGGCATTCTGGCACCGGCCATGCCGCCCCTAAAAATGTGCCGCCCCAAGCACCAGCTTGTTTTGCTGGTGCCTAGAGCCGGCCCTGCTCCCACCACTGGTACTATAAGTAGAGTGACAATTGTAGGAAATTAAAAAAAAAAAAGGCTCCGTGTAGACACAGCCAAAAGAGACTGTCTTGTCAATTCTGGTTTCAGGTTTAGGTTTTGTATCAGCAAACTTTAAAAATATCTAAGACCCACAGGAATGTTTCCATAAGTTGGTCTTTAACAGAAGCTTTTTTTTTTTTTTTTTATTTTAATATATAAAGCAAGTTAACATTCCCCTGTAGTGTTTCCAACAAAAACATTGCCGCATCCTGGTGTAGGAAAACATTTAATTGACTAGAAACATACTACAAAACTAAACTGAAACTATCTGGTCTATTTACATCCTTGAAATGGAGTAAAATGCAAAAAGCAAACAAATACCAAGAACAGGGAGACCTTAGATTTTTTAAAGCTTTCAGCTTTTGCCCTCTAACAAGTGTTATTTGTAATACACATCTTTTTTAAAATTAGTATTTAATCGACCAGTGCCAAATCGACATATCCAGGGTTTTCACTACCTTGATGTCCAAAGATCTCAAGACTTTACATAGGCAACCATTTTTAATCATATTTTTTCATTGCAACTTAAAGGATTTTACTTTACTGTTCAATTAATAAAAATAAATTCAATCCTGGAAATTGATTTACCTTAAACATAAGAGACCTTTGATATTCAATAGACAAAGCAATACTGAATGAAGTTCCCTAAAGAAATTAATGCTTTTCTTTTCCATCTTCAGGAGCTGTGAGATTTCCAACACAGATCTTAAGAAATGTGTTTTAAATATTTAAGGAGAAAAGTAATCAAGGAATAATCAGGCTGCAAAATATCCATTTAATTTGCTATTGTAGAGAGTATGCTCCAGTTTATCTATTCAATTCTTAAATCAGAAGTTTGCATAGAGTATTAAGTGTTACTACTGAGGATACTTCCAAATTACCTGAAAATGCCCATGCCAGTCAAGGACAGCATACACATTTGCCTAGGGAAACAACATTCTGCATCTTTTACTTCATAACACTATGTATTTTTAAAAGAAAATTATTTTTTGTATGAATGATTCCTCGTCACTGCAGAGAACACAACTTTCTAGGTCAGTGTGCAGCTTTAAGGTAAATGTTAGTCTTTCGCAATTCCTCATTGACCAACTATTCAACACTTACCCTGGATGTTGCCAAAGGTTTGCATGTCTGCCCTCAGGAAGCAGTTCTCTCTTATTAAGGGGGGTAATGCCAATTGCAGCTTCTAGAATTGTTATATATTTCTTGTACCTCATTCTGCCACCAAGCTAAGTTACAATCAGTGTTCGGATGCAACATCTGAAGTCATCTCTTCTCAGAGATCCAAGCTTCTGCCTTTCTAAACATGCTGCACATTATAAGCTGTAGTAATAAAAATAACTTTTTTGTGCGGGAGGGGGAGGGGGGGAAGAGACTAAAATAAACTCCTGCCAGATTCCCCTGAAACGTCATTGTTACATAATTCAAACGATCTTTGAATAAAGCACTAATGAAAACGATTCAGAGACAATCATGGTTCTAAGCCTCGCCTGATAACGTACACTTTCCAATTTACTAATCCTGAGCTAAATCTCTGAGATTTATAATCTTCCAAGTACTAATAGAGTATTGGTGATTTCTCTCTCAGATCAACTCAAGGGCTAGTAAAGATGTATTCACAGAAGTTGATATTGTTTCAGATACTTCAGAATAGAAGCACCTACCCTGTCTCTCTCTCTCACACACACAACCCCACAATATGAGGGCTCTATTCAGCTTATGTATGGTCTATTCAGCACAAAGTTGGTAGGCAAGGGAGAAATGTTCACTTAAGTGGTGGTTACTTGTACAGAATTAAGCAAGCTAGAGACTCCATTATAATGCCAACTTTTATACCCTACACAGTACAAGTGCCACCTCACACAACTATGGAAACCATTTTCCATCTGTTGAAATTATTCCAACCGAGGCAAATTACTGCAGATACCAATACCTTTAGGTATGTTATAAGGGTGGAGAGAGTGGAGTGGGCATGATGGCACTGTTTCATGTTAGATCAGGGGTAGTGCCAAAGCCTACAGGTAAAATTATCCAGGGGAAATCAAAGAATCACGTTTGATTCCAAAAGTACTTAAGGATCTAACATTCAGTCTAATCTGTGTATAGACACACACACACACACACACACACACAGCGTTTGAGTGTGAGTGTATGCATGAGAGTGATTAGATCTTTATTTTAAAAAGGGGATAGGAGGAGGGGAAGTGTTTGCCCTGAAGTCTTGGGCCAAAATTTTCCTTCCTCTCACTGTTATGCAGTGTGCCATGCCTAATAGTACCCTCTGTCCTTAAGATGCTTCCATTTCAATGGTATTGGATTTATATGGTCTGCAAGGCACTTTGGGATATTCCAGGACAGAGAGCATTGTCTTACATTTATACCTCATATTATTTATTGTACGGCCACTCCTACCTTCAATCTTAAATAATAAATCCTTGAATAGTCATTGCAAGGTCTTTACTACTTATTATAGTAATTTCCAGCATTATTGGCATGACTACAGAGCAGGGTTATGTGCACTACAAGAGTGTGCTTTAGAAATCACACAAACTGGTCCATGAAGACCCTGCGGCTGTGTATTAGAAGTTCCTTAGCGTGCATTATGTAGTTCACTGTGTTAATACACACTAGGGATCTTCTAGTGCAGTGCTTCTCAAAGCCGGTCTGCTGCTTGTTTAGGGAAAGCCCCTGGCGGTCCGGGCCGGTTTGTTTACCTGCCGCATCCGCAGGTTCGGCCGATTGTGGCTCGCACTGGCTGCGGTTCACCATCCCAGGCCAATGGGGGCTGCAGGAAGTGGCATGGGCTGAGGGATGTGCTGGCCGCCCTTTCCGCAGCCCCCATTGGCCTGGAGCGGCGAACCGCGGCAAGTGGGAGCCGCGATCGGCCAAACCTGTGGATGCAGCAGGTAAACAAACCAGGCTGGACTGCCAGGGGCTTTCCCTGAACAAGTGGCAGCCCGACTTTGAGAAGCACTGTTCTAGTGCACACTAGCAGCAACTACATGGACTCATTAGTGTGCTTAGAAATCACACCTCCATGTAGACTAGTCATGCTATGTTGACTTTATCAGGTAGCCTTAGTCATAGCACCACAAGATACACAAAGAAACTGAATACTGAAGACAAGTTTTAAGGTAGCACACAGTCTCAGGTGCATTATTAGATAGCAATTATTGGATCAGTCTCACACAAACAAGACAAAATTCAACATCCACAGGTTCAGTAAGAGGCTACTAAAGATAATGGGCAGGTGGAAGCAATTTTTTTTTCTTAACTAGCTATATAAATGCATAACCACACTATAATTGCAGCTGAATACATTCACATGTGGAGAATATGAAGTGTGAAAATGTGTAATATTTTAGTCAAGTTTCTTATAACATTAAAATAGCAACATAGAAATGAAATTGACATTGCAACAATGTTTTTTCTATATAAAGACCCTTCGCTGCTATGTTTGGTTTTAAAAATCAAAATCTTCAAAAAATTTAAGGCTCTAGATGGGTATATTTGTCTAGAATCAAACAGATTCTGTGGCAATTGAATTACATGCCCAATAGCCAAAAAAGCACTTAACTACAACTTTAAACATCTGTATACAAAATATTAATAAGATCAGGAAAGTGAACTATTCCTAGAGTCTGTGAGAACAGCTAATGCCATGCTGTTTGCATGCATCCTGCACTTCTAGTAGCTTTGGCAGCTGTAGTGCCTTTGGCAGGATTGAGCTAAGACAGAACCAGAAAGCGAAGTTGACTAGAAACTGACTAGTCTATTTTCACTGCCCCACCTAATGACTGAAATACAAGTAGTAAACAGCATAAATGGTGAAAAGTAAACAAAACTGTAGAACTCCCTCTCTGAGGGACAGGCCTGGTGTACAGCCAGGATCAAGGCAGTATGGTCACAAGCTACTCCAACTGCTTCTTACTCATAGTTAAGTATCTGGTCCTATGAGTAAGCAACACTCATTTCAAATAAAGAAGACAGACTCAGATGTTACTAAATATTCTTCAGCTATAGGCAAAAATGGCAAAGGACATAGGCATCTAAAACAATTATTACATTCCTTATTTGCTCCGCAGAAAAAATCCCTTCTGTAACATAGTTTGAGATACAGCGACATTCAGCGTTTCCTGATTTAAAGTACTATGTCCTCCCCTCTCGGAGTTGCTTTTTTTTAGGATAAAAATGTTGGAGGTATAATGGAAAGAACAAGGGATTAGCTTTACTAACTGGAAAAGTATTCTGTAGTCCCTTTGAAAAAAAAAAAACAAGCACAATCTAAGCATTAAACGGTTATGATACAAGCTCTGTGGCAGTTTGATTAACACATGATTATGGCCTGCACTGTATCATCTAAAACAATGAGAAAAAAAACAGGCTTCAGATGTAGTTAAAGAAAAATCCTTACTGGTTTATCCACATATTTATACTCCCGTAGAAAACTTCAGCAGAGACGCCCAAAATTAATCACGTTGATTTACAAAAAAATCCACTCTGTACATTTCCACCAAACTGACACTGCTGTAGGTTAATTTCACTTCTGTCTGTCTGTGGAGCATATGCATAGTTCATAATTTTCTCAAATATATTTGTTATTTTAAATTATTTGATGACATTTCCCCAGCCCACCCCTTATTTGCTTTATTCTGTGACTTGCCTGAGCTGTGCTGCTTGGTTAAGTAAGTCACACAGTAGCATTTCTGTTCCTTAAGAGAGCTCGTAATCAGGAAGATGTTTAATTTGTTTTCCTGTGAGTATCTGATGGTGTAATCTTAAAAATCTACCTTCCAGGATTATTCACATTGGTGAAACTTGATTGCATAAATGGTTGCAAGCAGCAAAGATGAGACAGGCGAGAATATGACTTAAGCAAATTCATTTAAAAATTCAAACATACCTGCATAGAAATTTTATCCAGTATTTGTCCACCTCTGTTTAACACATACAAGGTAGAAAATGAATGGATTTTCCAGTCTTTCACCTGGGCGCATCTAATAAACCCTTCCCAGTGAGTATCCAAAGGATTTGCTCAACTCCAGAACACTACAGGTTTAGCACTCTCGTGGCTAGTGAATTTTATGCCTCAGAATAAAAGTTGATTCCCAGTTTCAGTACCTATTTACAGGTGCCTGCAAACAATTCAACGTATAATTTCTATGAAAGAGGAAACTCCAAAACCTTGACTATGCTAGAAATGTTATTGTCATTTGTCAGCAATAGTGGTGCTGCCCTGGTACAGCCAATCATCTATGTTCTAATGAAGGCTATGCACTACTGTTGGGGCTACCATGTCATCTGACCCTGCTCCAGGAAAGATCTCCTAGTGTAGATGCACTCCAACTTTGGGATGAGGAACAGAGAGAGAAACTAGAACAAGGCAGGAAGAAATGCAACATGGAAGGAAAGGAGAAGGCCAAAGAAGGTTGTCTGAGCAATGTCTACATTAGGACAACTATCTGTGGTTCAACCCGGATTGAAAATAGTTTGACAAACAGAGAGCTCTCATGTATCAGAGGGATAGCCGTGTTAGTCTGGATCTGTAAAAAGCAACAGAGAGTCCTGTGGCACCTTTAAGACTAACAGATGTATTGGAGCATAAGTTTTCGTGGGTGAATACCCACTTCGTCAGACGCACGCTCTCAGAGAGCTCTCATGTGACTTTCAGCTATAGCCCAGATTAGAGAAACTGCAAAGAGGTATCAACCCCAGCAAGAGGCCAGGGAGGCATTGTGCTTCCCAGAGCTCCTGGCACATAAGAGGAGCACGACCAAGGTTACACTCCTCAAAGGTGCTGTAGAGCAGAGGTTCTCAACCTTTTTCTTTCCACGCCCCTGCACCCCCAATATGCTATAAAAACTCCACAGCCTGCCTGTGCCACAACTGTCTTTTTGCATATAAATGCCAGAGCTGGTGTTAGGAGGTAGCAAGCAAGGTAATTGCCAAGGATCCCATGAAGCTTAGTTGCTTGGGCTTCAACTCAAATAGCAAGGCAGTGGGGCTCCAGTCGCCATGAGGCTCCAGAGCTTCAGTTCTGGGCCCCAGTAAGTCTAACGCTAGCCCTGCTTGGTGGACCCCGGGTAAGAACGCTGCTGTAGAGGCCATGGCCTTTTCTTCTCCCCATCTCCTTTGGATCACCTTGTACATACAGCATTATGGCAAGGAACGACTCATATGCAGAGGCTAGGCATGATCTAGTCCACAGATAGGGATAAACCATATT
Source organism: Trachemys scripta elegans (assembly GCF_013100865.1). Lineage (NCBI taxonomy): Eukaryota > Metazoa > Chordata > Testudines > Emydidae > Trachemys > Trachemys scripta. Next base: position 91,009,282 of record NC_048303.1, on the reverse strand, counting down.
CAACACCTGTTATAGAAAATGTGCTAGATCCCTCACACTACTATGAGTCAAACACACAATATAAAGGGTGATGTGCAATTTGACCCCGTCTTCACTAACCATAGTGACAGCTTAACCATTTTAGTAGCAGTTGACCTGGATGACAGGGAGATAACTTGGGGCTGGTCTACACTAGGGGGGGAAATCGATCTAAGATACGCAAGTTCAACTATGAGAATAGCGTAGCTGAAGTCAACATATCTTAGATCGACTTCCCTCCCGTCCTCACGGCACAGGATCGATGGCCGCGGCTCCCCCGTCGACTCCGCTTCCTCCTCTCGCCCTGGTGGAGTTCTGGAGTCGATGGGGAGCGCGTTCGGGGATCGATTTATTGTGTCTAGACGAGACGCGATAAATCGATCCCCGGTAGATCGATTGCTACCCGCCGATCCGGCGGGTAGTGAAGACGTACCCTAACTGATAATATTAGCCACAGGTTATTTTCCCCAGTGCAGAAAGTGTCTTGGATACAAGACAAGATTCACTTCCTCACATGCCCAAAATTAACAGCTTTTACTTTGAGCATGTACAGATTATAGAAACTAATCATGGAAGTGACAAAGAAACAAGACATCTGGCCCACCTGCACACTTGTTTCAGTATTAGACAAATAACGATTAAAAAAGAATGTTAAGGAATCTTTTTAACTCTGTTTTTTTTTAATAGTTACAAATCAACATGGGTGCTCTCCCGTAAAGATATGCCCAGTGCTGATCATATTTAGCTAGACCCTGTTGAAATAATGTGGGGAAAAAAGGGCATATCAAAAATCAGGGAAGGCACTGAAACAGAAGATGAGGGCCAGAAAACTTCTTTAAATTATTTCATGTATTGGAAATGCTTTTGACCTCTTCTTAGAGAATGTCCCTAGCCTGAACAGCCCATATGGTCCCAGAGATTCTCAGAATCAGCTTATATAAAGTTGCACTAAAGAGGCTAGACACACCATGGCACAGCAAGTCAAATCTGCTGGCTATTAAGCAGAGATAGCTGATGAAGCAGATGCTAGAAGGAAGAGAGAGAAATCAGCCACTGTTTGTGCACACCATCACTGCTAATGGCTACATGGAAGGGAGATTTCTTGGCTGGTTTCTCCAGTCAGACCTCAAGGAGTAGCAAGTACCTTTCTTTTCAACATGACTACAGGAAGCAGGCAGAGGCCTTGGCTACACTGACGCTGTACAGCGCTGCAACTTGCTGCGCTCAGGGGTGTGAAAACGCCCCCTCCCCGAGCACAGCGAGTGCAGCGCTGTAAAGTGCCAGTGTAATCAGAGCCTGCAGCGCTGCATGCTCGCTCACAGCACTGCAAGCTACTCCCCTCGGAGAGGTGGAGTACATACAGCGCTGCGAGAGCTCTCTTGCAGTGCTGGCGGCGCAACTACACTCACGCTTCACAGGGCTGCCGCGGCAGCACTGTGAATTCCCAAGTGTAGCCAAGGCCAGAGCAAATGTAGGCTGTGTAGCATAAGCATGTGGAACCTTTGTTAGAGGAATGCACACCTTACTGGGGTTCAGACTAGTTTTTAAGACAATGTGGTCTAAATACTTTTTGGAAATAGTTTGTTTACTGTGGTGGGTGAAGAATATAGATGAGTAACTCATATTAAGAGAAGTACAAGTAGGAATGGGTGAATTAATATGGAGAAAAATCCAAACCAGCGCTGACAAGTCTGCACTCCTCTGTAGCTGAATGAAAACTATACTGTGTTAAAAATCTGGTTAAAAAAATACTGATTTGTTCATTTTTCTGCATAGCTCCAATTAAGAAGTATGAGGACATATGACTCACAAGACCAAGCTGCACCTTCTTGCCACAGTTAACCTAAATCTAAGCATCTTACGATTTCTCATGCTTCCTAAAAGCAAAACATGCAGCTATAACGTGCACAGTCGTGAAGGAACCCTACAAGATCTCAGCTCACACTAAGGCCTTGGCTACACTCGCGGATTCACAGCGCGTGAAGCGCGAGTGTAGTTGCGCCGCCAGCAAGTTCTCCACCTTTCCGAGAGGAATAGCTTGCAGCGCTGTGAGCGAGCGTGCAGCGCTGCAGGCGCTGATTACACTGGCGCTTTACAGCGCTGCACTCAGGGGGGGTGTTTTTTCACACTCCTGAGCGCAGCAAGTGCAGCGCTGTGAATTGCCAGTGTAGCCAAGGCCTGAGGGTGCTCATCAACATGACAGCCAGAATTGTGTCAGGAGCTCCCCAGACCTCCTGCCCCATTATAATACAGTTCTATTTTAGAATGTTTTCAGAACAAGCCATGTTCAGATTTGAACAGAACCCTCCAAAGCTATCTGGAAAGGTTTGGAGTAACCACAAGATTTGGATTCTTAGACAAAATTTATCTGAACCACCCATTCTGATGCCTTTCCAAAAACAAGTGTCAAATACATTTATTTTAAGTAAATAGGGAAAGATGTGTGGAATAGCTGTCACTGATGTGTAAAGATGTTGGGTGAGGACTGCAGAGGCCAAAGGTCAAGACTCATCCTCCATTTTGGTAGGCCAGTTCCTGGGCTGCAATCAACACTAAGCTCTGGTTGCTGTTGTGTTAGCTATGTACAGTTTAAATAAAAATAATGTAAGTGTAAGATACAAGCTCTCCAGGCCTTAATAAGAAGTTAGCACACAATCCAAGGCCCCAGCATATTGATACTGTTATGGACTTATCTACATTCCAAAGCAGAACACCATTATAATCGGTAATGCCCTGAGTGGAAACAAAATTTGTATCCACATCCAATCTGCAAACATGGTCTGCAGATATAAAGAGGATATCCACAGATTTGCAGGGCTCTACATAGAAAATTTGGATCCACATACATCCGCGATCCACAAACACGACCTGGAGATGCAGATATCTGCAGATATAAAGTAGATATCTGCAGATTTGCACGGCTCTAATAATCAGGTCTCCTGACATGAAGGAAGTTGTAAGGTAGATTTGATCTTAAAAGGGTAGTAACAAACTCTAAAGACATCAGGGTTAACAAGTAAGGATATTGTAGAGTTGGCTGGACTCAAGGGATCTGACCTGGAGCTGTTCTTTTTGAGGAAGAGGCTAGGTTAGTTGAGGGAGAGGGAGTGGCCTGGGGCTGGACAGTTCTGTTTTGGGAAGGGCAGGTCAGATATTTTTTGGATAAAACTCTGAACCTGATGGAATCTCAAACATTTTTTAATATTTGTCCATCACTAGTTGTGAGTCTAAGGACTTGTCAACACTAAGAAAACATACACAGATGTCCCTACATTGATGTAGTCACACCAATGCAAACCTGTGTAGCTGTGGTGCTGCTATGTGAGGCAGCGGTTATACTGGAGCAGATTAATTTAGTAGTTACATGGATGCTAGTTCTGTTAATATAGACAAGGCCTCATTCACCACACATCATGTTAAAACATGCCCTTGTATGCCTGTTGTTGTGTGCATTTGTTTTACTGGTGGCTTGGTTGGACTGTCTTGGAAAAGCCATCAAAGGCTCACTGAAGTCTAGTGCATGTTGGGATTAAAACTCACAGACTTTACGCAATTATCTGATATGAAAGATAACCATGTCAGAATGACTACATTTACTCTGTCTCAACTAAACTTGATACTTTCATGTCTGTTTAAAACAACATGAATGTGTCAGGAAAAAATATATATTCCAAGCCCAATACACTGTAGCTGTTCCTCCATAATTGTGCACTTTTTTTTTTTAAATTGGAATGACTGATAATACTCACAGATGGTTAAAAAGGGATTAATTGGATGTAGATAGAGGCTACTAAAAATTGAATTGGTTATGATGCTTAGAATGGAAATGCTGAGTTCTGCTGCTTAAATGATCAAAAAAGACTTAAAAATACTGTATTAGAGAGCTCTCTTCTATTCACTCCAGAACAAAACACAAGACAACTCCACACAAATGGGAAAATTTCACATTTGTAACAGAATATTCTGTTTTGAACCATTCATATAAAAGCAACTCCCCCACCCCCAAAGAATAATCTCTTTCTATATTTGGCTAGAAATATTTCTGTCATGCGCTTTTAGAGCTGTCTGGCTGTTAATGAAAGCTACTGGTGCCAAACATTTTGCCAATTTTGTATTTAAAATAGAACTAAATGAAGATTTGGATACAAACAAAACAAAACCCAGTCCAACTCTGTAAACAGTGTCAGCAGCTACATACTATTTTAAAATCAAAGAAATCTCTCCTGCTTCTCCTTCTGAGACACTGAACTAGGGAAGGGCGAGATTAAGCAAAGATATGGGAGACAATTACTGTGACGGCTTATTTTAAACTTAAAAGGCTATGTGAAGGAGCTCTGTAGAGATTGCATTTTGTGCACAATATTATGGTCAGTTTTCACCCATGCTAGGCTCTCAAGATATATTACACACACAGCCCTCTAATTTCACACCTGTACTAAGCACAAATTCTAGATTTAACAGTTCTTGGATTAGCAGGGCTATCCGGGGTGTCAAACAGACAGAATATGGCCCACTGTGTTGAATATACTATACAGTGACATGTTATAACAGGCAGTTTGGCAACCCCCACTTAGATGATTATATCCAAATCACTCCGGCAGTGAGCTTACTAAAATCAGATACATTCACAGAAGAAAAACCTCCTTACAAGAATGTGACCAATTTTAGCAAGCATTGTGAGATAGAGACAGGTGGGTCAGGTTTATAAGTAGCTCTGACCAGCAACCAGGCTGTAGCATTCTTTATCTGCAATCACATAATTACCAAAAAGTATGAAATTCTTTCCCATTTTTCGAAAATAATTACTTCCCTTCTCATCCTTACAACTGCAGGCCCCATTAGAACAAATTTGTTAAAGTTAAACAAAAACAGAAAAGGCTATTAAATCATCCCCACCTCTGCAACAGTGCATTTTGTCTTTGTCTCTTGTCACCCCAATATTGCAAGCTGTTGCAGATTGGGGCTTTGGAGTGTAAACTCTTCAGAAAAGAAACTAAAGTGTATTAATGAAAAGCACTAAATAAGAGCTAGGCATGGTTATTATTTTTATGTCATGCCCAACACTAAATAACCACAAGCACCAATTAGCAACACATCAACACCAATTAGAAATGGCTTTTGAATAGTTATTTTTGATCCATAGCCAAATGACAACATAAGTGACCTGAAGAAGAGCTCTGTGTAACCTGGTCTACATTATAGAGTTAGGGCACCGTAAGGCAGCTTACGTCAACCTATCCCTGTAAGCGTCTACACTAAAATGTAGCTCCCACCAACATAACTCGCCCACTACACCAAGTAAGGCTTGATCTATACTACAGAGCCCGCCTGCAGCTTGGGCTAGAGCTCTACTCCCCCCCCTCCAATCCCTCACCAGCAGGCACCAGTGGAGCTCCCAGCTCTCAGTCCTGGCAGCAGGGCTAACAGCAGGAGCCACCACTACCACGACTTTGGGGCTGATAGCAGGGTTCAATTTCACAGCAGGGAGCCTACCAGCAGTGAAATTGACATTCTTGTCATTTTCAGGGCTATTATTTCACATTTTGTCTCGGGTTCTTGGCAGTCAGCCCCAAAGCTGGGAGGCTCCATCTGTGAGCCCCACACTGGGCTAACAGCTTGTGCTGTCTGGGCCCCTAGCTGTGAGCCAGCACCCACCTGACAGCTGGGGGGGCAGGTGTGAGCCCCCTGCCTACAGCTGAGGCTGTCAGCCCCAGGGCTGCCGGGCTCCAGCTTCAGTGTCCTACAATGCCCCACTTCAGTTGGTGGAAGTGCTCCTGGTAAGGATATGCACCACCGACAAAGAGCAAGTGTGAACACGAACCACTACTTTACTGTGGTGGCTGCACACTGAATTACCTTAAATTGACTTAAATTTGTAGTATAGATAAGCTCTTAAATACTCCACCTCCATGAGAGGCATAACGCATAGACACTGGGCTGCTTACATCGACTTGCTGCCTTTCAGAAACAGTCCCACAATTTCTCACACTGGCAATTAAATTGGTACAAGGTCTCCTGGTGAAGATGCACACCACCAATGCAAGGAGCATAGGAGCATAGTGTGGAGGTGTAAAAAACTATTCAATTACTGCCATGGCATAGTCGACATAATTTAGGTTGACTTAATTTTGTAGTGTAGACTTGCCCTGAGCTCAAGAGCTTGTCTCTCTCACCGACAGAAGTTGGTTCAATATCAGATATTACCTCACCCACCTTGTCTCTCGAACCATAAGTGATGCTCATTAAAATGAAAGTCCGCTGTACAAGGCACTGCACCAATACATTCTAGTTAATCTCAATGGGCTCCTTGTACCCATGCTCAGTCACATCCAGAGTTTAATCAAAGTAGACGTGCGGTGGCTTCTATGGGGGCCCAACCTTGGGGTTTAGAGGTTTCAAATACTACCTTAGCCCTTGTAACAATCTCTGTTTTTAAATCTTGTCTGAAACTTCTTCTAATACTATGATTAGCAATATTGGTACTGTGTAATATTATGTTTGTGTTTAAGATTAGCAAATATTTTAAACCTAGTAAGAAATATAAAGGGGAAATGAGGACTTAATAGGACTGACTGAAGAAACAGAAAAGTCGTAAAAGTATTTCTGAACTCCTGAATCGACACACCTTGTTTTAAGATACTTTGACACCCGGAAATGTCCCCGATCCAAAAGTTTGAAGTTTAGCTGGAATTCAGTGAGGATGTGCCAACATAAAGATCTTGGGAATTCTTTGTATTGCAAAGACATTCCAAAGCCCTATTATTTTGGTGTGTGCTTCTCTCCCACCCTCCAAGAAAGAAAACTAACAAAGCCTATCTGATTCCTCAGTGACAGCTCTTCCCACCTAGTATCATAGTCTCCCTGAAAGTACTTAATGTGGGAACAGAAACATATAGGCCCATAATCCTGTTAAAGAAAAGATCATCTGTAAATCAGATTCTCGCTATTCACACTCCCTAGAGGAGAGGTTGGTAGTATGAGCCAGGAAGAAGAGCCCCTCCCTCCTGACGCCAGGGGCAGGCAGCCTGCCGAGGCTTGCCTCCAATTTAACATGAGGCTAAACAGAGTACAATGTGCAGCCAGCCACACACACCCAATCCAGGCTTCTCTCAACCAAGGCTCACGCACGTACACAAAAGGGCAGGAAAGCAGAGATGAGGGTGAGCTACAACTTCCCGATCCAGATCAGAGATATGCCCAAAGTTTAGGGAAGCCGGGCTCCGGAGCAGAACTTCCTCACTGGCTGGGGAATAGAAGTTTTGTTCAGCCCCATTCAGCGCCAGGAGCCGGATGTCCAGTTCCAAGCCTCCCCAAAAGGCAGGGGGTTGCTTTGCGCACCTCTGCGCAAGGAACTAATTCAAAACAGGGGTTTTGACAGAACAAAACAGAAACAAACAAACGGGAACAATTTCTCCCCCACTCCTGCTCCCAGCGTCATCTACGCTGGAAGAGTCCCAGCTAAAAAACAGGCGAAGTGCCTAGCGTACACGTGGGTATTACATCCTTCGGCCCCATGTCTCGCAATACCCCCCGTTGTTTCTCCTAAGGACTACGCTCAGGGGGGTGGGTTGGAACCAGAAGTTTAGCGGAGAAGCCGCTTCAAACGGGAGTCCAAAGGCTCAGCGGCGCTCCCACTCCCCAGGTAAGTGACGTACCTGGCGCTGGCGCTGAGCTGGGGGAAATGTGTCCGGAGCAGACGGACCCTGCAGCAGCCCGCGCACCTTATGGAGCTGGGCGCTCGCCGGCCCCTGCCCGCGCTCACTCGCAGCCCGGGACGTCTAGGGAAGGGGGTGCGGCTGCGGTGTGTTTCTGAGTCAGGCTATTTCCTGTGGGAGGCAGAGGGAAAAGGAGCGAGGGGGGAGGTGTTTAATCCGGGGCCGGCGCTAGCAGGCTCCCGCAGGGCAGGTGAGCGCGCCGCTCGGGGGCCCGGGATGGGAACGGGCCCAGCCCCTTAGAGCGATCCCCGGAAAGCCCAGCAGGCACCTGCGGCTCGAGTCTCACCTCCCCCGCCCCATGCCCAGGCGGCGACACGCGCGCCCGGCCCTGCCCTCGCTGGTTGCCCAGCAAGCGGGAAGGAAGGTGGAGCCGGGAGCTCCAGTGCACGGAAGCGCTGCCTGCCCGAGTCCTGCGCACTGGGCGTTAACGCTCCGCCTGCGTTTGATTAGCCCAGCTCCTGGCCTTCCCCTGGCGGGGCAACTCGCCCCCGAAGTGCAGGGATCCTGCCTGAAAACTCTCACGAACTTTCCAGCACGAGCTCGGCTTCCAGCTGATCTTACACCAAAACACAGAGCCGCCGCCGGAGCTGATCTGCTAACTTACCCCAGACTCGGTGCCTTCTCTTCCAGACATTTACTGGCAGCTTCGCCCTCCGGCCACCCCCGCGACTGGCTCTGTCTGGAGAGAGTAGAACAGGAAATACCGGTTCAAAGCCCTGGTACAATAGGTGCGATGAGGAAAGCAACTCCACTCGGAGCTTAGTCACTGTATGATATCTAATGAGCCACTAAACCAGTCATTGTTTTGACCTGAAACTCACCCTCTTGCTGACAGTTTTGCCTCATAAGTGAGCGGAAAAGTTTGTGAGGCGTCCCTCCCTCCCCTAAAATCTACGTTAAATTACAAATCACAAATATATTAATTTCAAAAGAAAATATCAGAAAAACAGCCCTGTCTTCCCTGATCTTTGACTACTTGGCTACAGGGTAAAAGTTTGATAACTTTTTCCTTAGGAAATGTTTGAGATGCAGTGTGATCCATAGGATGGGGAGGAGAACCTGGGATTCAGGAGAGATGAATGCTAATCCAGTCTCTGCTACTGTCTACTGTGTGGCCTTTGGCAAGTCACATCACCTCTATGTGCCTGTTTCCCCTCCCACCCTTTGTCTATGTAGATTGCAATCTCCTTGGGATCTCAATTGCAGCCTCTACAAATCATACTACTCTTAAAAAGCACTGCTGATTTGACAGCTGTTGGCTCTGTTTAGTCACAGAAAAAGTCCAAGAACATAGGAACGGCCATACTGGGTCAGACCAATTGTCCATCTAGCCCAGTATCCTTTCTTCCGACAGTGGCCAATGCCAGGTGCTTCAGAAGGAATTAACAGATCACGCACTCATGGAGCGATCCATCCTGTCATCCACTCCTAGCTTCTGGCAAACAGAGGCTAGGGACACTCAGCGTACAGGGTCACCATTGATGGACCTATCCTCCAGGAATTTAGCTAGTTCTTTTTTGATCCCTATTATAGTTTTGGCCTTCACAACATCCTTGGGCAAAGAGTTTCACAGATTGACTGCGTGTTATGCAAAGAAGTACTTTCTTTTGTCTTAAACCTGTTGTCTATTAATTTGATTGGGTGACCTTGGTCCTTGTTATGTGAAGGAGTAAATAGCACTTCCTTATTCACCTTCTCCATGCCATTCATGATTTCATAGATATCTATCATATCTCCTCTTAGTCAACTCTTTTCCATGCTGAAAAGTCCCCATCTTTTTAATCTCTTCTCATATGGAAGCCGTACCATACCCCTAATCGTTTTTGTTGCCCTTCTCTGTACCTTTTCCAATTCTAATGTATCTTTTTGAGATGGGGTGACCAGAACTGCACACAATATTCAGGGTATGGGCATACCATGGATTATATATGGATTTATATCTTTTTCCTAATTGTTCCTAACATTTTGTTAGCTTTTTTGGCTGCTGCTGCACATTGAGCAGATGTTTTCAGAGAACAATCCACAATGACTCCAAGATCTCTTTCTTGAGTGGTAACAGTTAATTTAGACACCATCATTTTGCATTTATAGTTGGGATTGTGTTTTCCAATGCACTACTTTGCATTTTTCAACATTGAATTTCATCTGCCATTTTATTGCCCAGTCACCCAGTTTTGTGAAATCACCTTGAAACTCTTTGCAGAGCAGAATGTGGGCTAATTTTACCTGATCTGCCCTGCAATTGTCTTTCCTCACCGCTTTGAGGATAGTTCATGCTCAATGCATGTCGCACACTGATCTCTGTTTAGTCTGCTAATGGTACCAGTTAAGACCACTCTGTGAGCAAATGATCTCTAGGAATTGGACTGAGAGCATCAGCTCATAGCATGTCACTGAGCAGCCATTAAATGGCATTAAATTTTCATTTATTTCAGGTCTAGGACAGATTAAAACTGATGGAGTGTCTCTAGCCCACATCCCAGTACCAATACCTGATGCCATTCTATCCCTTGTATTTGCATATTTTTAAAGCTCTAGCTATGGGCTGTTATGAATTTGGGATCACAAATTATTAAAAACTCTTAATTTAGGACAGTTTTACTGTTGCGTTTTTAAAAAGGGCTTGGTTCCTTTGCTCTTCTTTCAGGGTATAAAATATTGGCCTCAGATGTTTGTATTTTAATCCCTGCCTTTATTACAGAAGAATTATGAATGACTACTCTGTTTTGCTGGGGGACATGAGCAATCTTTGGGTGTTGACATCATAGCTCTAGGCTGAAACTTCTGATATCAGTCTTAGGCAAAGCAGCTCAAGTTGCAAGCTAAAAAGTGTAATTGAACCCTCCAGCTCTTCCAGATATGATCCTGAAACCTAAACTTCCCAAATAAGCCTGTGCTTCAAGCTGTAATTCCAGATATTTCAGCTTTCCAGGTCTTTGCTAAAGTTCTCCAGCTGAAAAGGGAGAGTCAAGACGTGGTAGTACTAATGTGAAAAATGAGTTAAAAAAAAAAGAAGTAATATTTACACATCATAAAGGACCAATAAAATCACCAATTGTTGGCTAGTTTGCTTCACCGTTCCCATCTAAGCAAACTTCTCCCAAATCAAACAGTTTAATCCCCAACAACACTTTTATAAGACAATGTATTGTAGCCGTTGGACTTTACCCTGTACAGGGCTTAATGAACACTTTTAATAATTTGCAGTGCAGTTGCTAGTCAGGTCACTTTGCAGCAATTGCCAAAGGTTAGAAATTCTCAGAATTCCCAAGAGCATGGGTTCACAGAACTGCTTTTTGATTAAATGTGGTGTAATATGCCATGCAGTGAACAGAAAGAATAAGAAACAATGTTTTTAATGAAACCATTTGACTTGGAAACTAAGCACAGCAGACAGAAGGATCCTGCTTCTATTAAGACAACATATCACTGCATTAAAAATTTTGTAAAGGTCTTGCTTCTAAGTATAATCAATCATTAACCCAAACTTAAGTGACATTAATGGACTAACATCCCCCCTCCAAACAAACAAGAGTTAATATAGGTGTTGACACTCAGGCTTCAATGCTCTGAGATCGATCAGCGGTTGATTTAGTGGGTCTAGTGAAGACCTGCCAAATTGACAGCAGATCACTCTTCAGTTGACCCCTGTACTCTACCCCTGACAAGAAGAATAATGTAAGTCTATGGGAGAGTTTCTCCCATTAACCCCCCGCGGTGTAGACCCCGCAGTAACTCCACCTCAGGTACATCGATTCCAGCTACGTTATTCATGTAGCTGGAGTTGCATAGCGTAGGTTGATTTACCGCGGTAGTGTAGACATAGCCTCAGGGTTAATTAACTCATTGTTTTCCTTCAGCTACTTTAGGGCTCTAAGATCAGGTTGGATAACCGACTGCAATGCTCAAGCAAAATGGGACCAGATAGGGGGAGTGGAATCTCTGACTGTCCTTGCTTTCCTGAGTTTGTCTGACCCTTCGCATTACTTGCTTCTCATGGTTTTTGGTATCTGATTCTTTTTTCCTTAATAAAAGTTATCTCCATATATAATTTTCTATCTGCAAAATGGGGACAATATTTCTCTCTCATGGGAATGTCATTAGGATTAGTTAATGGTTTTTAAATGCTTTGAAGATGAAGAATGCTACAAAGTGTTTTATATAGAATAAGGCAAACAGAACAGAAAATATTAATTAGTAACGGGAGCAGAGTCAAGATCAGTGAATTAACATCTACAAAATCATTAATTGTACCATTTTGATTTCTTAGTGTTACACAATTACCCAAACACAAACTGATAAAATAATTCAGCAACTTGGAGAGGTTAGCTACCTTGCTGAGGAGCTTGTTTTAAACATTTTCTTTCTCTAGATATTATGCATGTCAATCTTCCAGAAAAAGCCCAGGAAAGGGGTGCAAATAACATCTTTCTTTTTGTGCCCAGCTCAATGTATATTATTTTTCCATCATCTCTGGTATCTGCTGTCATCCTCTGCAGGGGATGGGAAACCTGCCAATTTCTGCTCGTGAGGACTTTATTTTGTAACTGCCAGGAATTCAACATTATGTAACATATGCATAGTCTGGGACATAAGAACATAGATATGAACAATTTTTCCTTGTCTTACTAGTTTTAAAAAAATCTCAATAGCAGTGTGCAAATCATTTCTGTTCTTTATGGAACATCCACATGATAGAATACAATAGCTCTGTTTGTGTGCAGCAAATTTAAAACTTCTTGTCCTCACTTGCAAAGCTCACATCATGCAACTCGCACCTATGTCACTGACCTATTCTTTCATGTCCCCTTTTGCCTTGCCCACCTCCAACTGCCTTTAACTTCTCTGCTCTTCCTATACTGACCCTTATACTTTGAATAGTTAAACATCTACATCATTCCCAAGAACTCACTTCTGCAACACCCTACAAACTTGAGTGGTTTATGCTCAAACACTCAAAACTGAGCCATTAACCCAAACAGATGCCTAAACTGAACTAACAATCCAATTTTATCTCTCTATCCCATTTCATTACTCTCCCTGCCCTATTTCTGCTTATAAGAGTGAGGCCAAATTTTTCAACTGACATTTTTTTTAAACATATGCAGGTTGACCAAAACAATTTGTGAATTCATGTCAAATGTGCTGTATGGTTTTGGAAAAAAAACAAAAAAAAAAACAAAAACCCCACAAACACACACATAGGAAAAAAAATCTGAAGTAAAGCTGTTTAATTTCACCACTTTCTGAATGAAATGTTCAAATTTAAAACTTTTCATTTTGATTTTTACTTCAATATTTTTTTAAAAGGTTAAAAAAAATCTTTGAAACGAAATGTTTTGTTCAACCAAAAAACCCAAAACACCTCCATAATCCCCCCTCCCAACTTTTTTGTTTAACCAAAACCTTGAAATTTTTGTTGTGGGTCAACCTAAACTGGTCTTTAAAATTTTTTTGGTTCAGTCAGAAAATGAAAAAAAAAATCTGTTATTCACACAGCTTTACTGTGTATATCCTCACTTGTCAGTCTTATCCATTATTTAGATTATAAACCCCTCCGGGGTGGGATTTTTCATTCTGTGAAACTAGTGGACCTAAAGAAATGATGAACTAATAAATTGGGGCTTTTCTTAACCTTTTATTTTCAACCTTTTTGAATTCAGCACATCTGTCTGAGAGCATGATGCCACAACTGAAGCAAAGTGAGCAAGAGACAAGAGGAGCTTTAGCACCTATCCTCATGGTAATGGTACCCATCAACTGTGTAAACATATTGCGGCCTTAGTGCAGAGGGACAGATCAGAGGGTGCAGCAATCTTCTACTTCTTCTCCGGTCTTTCCCAATTATTAGTTGGGCCTGGGAAGTGGCCATTAGTGGAGCCAGCTCTTAGATTAGCACTTGCACAGTTGGTCATACTCTAACATCCATTAGTAAGATTTTCTACAACTGTAGTTCTGCACTGGTAATGCTGTTCACCCAAGAGTCTTATGCTGGACCACGTAAAGTGTAGCTGTATTCCCAACCTGCCCCTCCCTAAGCTTCAGAGCCTGAGCTGCAACTTCAAAACACTGTCATAAGAACATAAGAAAGGCCGTATCAGGTCAGACCAAAGGTCCATCTAGCCCAGTATCCTGTCTACCGACAGTGGCCAATGCCAGGTGCCCCAGAGGGAGTGAACCAACAGGCAATGATCAAGTGATCTCTCTCCTGCCATCCATTTCCATCCTCTGACAAACAGAGGGTAGGGACACCATTCCTTACCAGTCCTGGCTAATAGCCATTAATGGACTTAACCACCATGAATTTATCCAGTTCTCTTTTAAACGCTGTTATAGTCCTAGCCTTCACAACCTTCTCAGGTAAGGAGTTCCACAAGTTGACTGTGCGCTGCGTGAAGAAGAACTTCCTTTTATTTGTTTCAAACCTGCTGCCTATTAATTTCATTTGATGACCCCTAGTTCTTGTATTATGGGAATAAGTAAATAACTTTTCCTTATCCACTTTCTCCACATCACTCATGATTTTATATACCTCTATCATATCCCCCCTTAGTCTCCTCTTTTCCAAGCTGAAGAGTCCTAGCCTCTTTAATCTCTCCTCATATGGGACCCGTTCCAAACCCCTAATCATTTTAGTTGCCCTTTTCTTAACCTTTTCTAGTGCCAGTATATCTTTTTTGAGATGAGGAGACCACATCTGTATACAGTATTCGAGATGAGGGCGTACCATCGATTTATATAAGGGCAATAATATATTCTCAGTCTTATTCTCTATCCCCTTTTTAATGATTCCTAACATCCTGTTTGCTTTTTTGACCGCCTCTGCACACTGCGTGGAAATTTTCAGAGAACTAGCCACGATGACTCCCAGATCTTTTTCCTGACTTGTTGTAGCTAAATTAGCTCCCATCATATTTTATGTATAGTTGGGGTTATTTTTTCCAATGTGCATTACTTTACATTTATCCACATTAAATTTCATTTGCCATTTTGTTGCCCAATCACTTAGTTTTGTGAGATATTTTTGAAGTTCTTCACAGTCTGCTTTGGATTTAACTATCTTTAGCAGTTTAGTATCATCTGCAAACTTTGCCATCTCACTGTTTACCCCTTTCTTCAGATCATTTATGAATAAGTTGAATAGGATCGGTCCGAGGACTGACCCTTGCAGAACACCACTAGTTACCCCTCTCCATTCTGAGAATTTACCATTTATTCCTACCCTTTGTTCCCTGTCTTTTAACCAGTTCTCAATCCATGAAAGGACCTTCCCTTTTATCCCATGGCAGCTTAATTTACATAAGAGCCTTTGGTGAGGGACCTTGTCAAAGGATTTCTGGAAATCTAAGTACACTATGTCCACTGGGATCCCCCTTGTCCACATGTTTGTTGACCCCTGCAAAGAATTCTAATAGATTAGTAAGACACGATTTCCCTTTACAGAAACCATGTTGACTATTGCTTAACAGTTTATGTTTCTCCATGTGTCGGACAATTTTATTCTTAACTATTGTTTCGACTAATTTGCCCGGTACAGACGTTAGACTTACCCGTCTGTAATTGCCGGGATCACCTCTAGAGCCCTTTTTAAATATGGCGTTACATTAGCTAACTTCCAGTCATTGGGTACAGAAGCCGATTTAAAGGACAGGTTACAAACCTTAGTTAACAGTTCCGCAACTTCACATTTGAGTTCTTTCAGAACTCTTGGGTGAATGCTATCTGGTCCCGGTGACTTGTTAATGTTAAGTTTATCAATTAATTCCAAAACCACCTCTCGTGACACTTCAATCCGTGACAGTTCCTCAAATTTGTCACCTACAAAAGCCAGCTCAGGTTTTGGGATCTCCCTAACATCCTCAGCCGTGAAGACTGAAGCAATTTAAGCATTTAATTTCTCCGCAATGACTTTATCGTTTTTAAGCGCTCCTTTTGTATCTTGATCATCAAGGGGCCCCACTGGTTGTTTAGCAGGCTTCCTGCTTCTGATGTACTTAAACATTTTGTTATTACCTTTGGAGTTTTTGGCTAGCCGTTCTTCAAACTCCTCTTTGGCTTTACATTCTTGCACTTAATTTGGCAGCGTTTATGCTCCTTTCTACTTGCCTCACTAGGATTTGACTTCCACTTTTTAAAGGAAGTCTTTATCTCTCACTGCTTTTTTTACATGGTTGTTAAGCCACGGTGGCTCTTCTTTAGTTCTTTTACTGTGTTTCTTAATTTGGGGTATACATTGAAGTTGGGCCTCTATTATGGTGTCTTTAAAAAGCGCCCATGCAGCTTGCAGGGATTTCACTTTAGTCACTGTACCTTTTAACTTCTGTTTAACTAACCCCCTCATTTTTGCATAGTTCCCCCTTTTGAAATTAAATGCCACAGTGTTGGGCTGTTGAGATGTTCTTCCCACCACAGGGATGTTGAACGCTATTGTATTATGGTCACTATTTCCAAGCGGTCCTGCTATAGTTACCTATTGGACCAGCTCCTGCGCTCCACTCAGCTGTCTATACAGTTATTGTTACAGTACTAGCATGGATCCAGCTAGCTCAAGTCTGTCACCGAGCTTGGAAGACTTGCTCCTGTGGCTGCCAAAATGCTGTGTGAATATACCACTAATGTCTATATATGTCTGACTAAATGTAGCTTTGTGAGTTGTCGAGGGGTGAAATTTAAACAGCTACATCTTAAATTTCCATTTGCTGTAAATGAGGTATTTCTCTCCTCATCCCCATCCATTTCAACTGTTCTAGTTTTATCTCTGCTTTGCGCAGTGGTGTGTTTTGGTCTCACCAACTCATACTGGTAGCCCTCACTGTATTTCCTTGATTTCAGAAGTAATTTAGCAGAGAAGGTTTCAGGTGACTGACTCCCTTTTTCCTTTGGCTGAAACATACACATACACAGCACAGAATCTAATCCAGAATTGGCTCCAATGAGATATTTCATATTTTAATTAATAGCGGCCAAGAGTTGGTATCAAGAATTCCATTTTAATCCTAAATAATGGACAATACCATCTAAGAATACTGTATATTTATTAGATATCTTTCAATGACACATCAGTAACAGTATTAGTCAACCAGGCAGCCATGTCATTCTAAACACAAGGAAGTTGTCTGGGGAACTCAGAACCCAAGAAAATGTTGCATTTCAAAATCGGTACCAGGCCTCTTTTAATGTAATGCTAAAAGCTTACATAAATGTGGCTCAGTCTTTCAAATGTGACAGCAAATTTGGGCTCCCTTTTTATATACAATTTTTGAAAAGAAATAATGGTAATGTTACAGTAAGGCAAATTTTATAGCGTCACACATTTGCATGTCACTTATTAAATTATTTTTTACAAGTTATTTGGTGTAATACGTAGAGTGAATCACCTATTTTTGTCCTCATTTCTTTTTATTTCTCAGCTAGTCCGAAGACTCCAGTTTCTCAGTCCTAAGAATGTAGCAATAACACAACAAGGTTTGCATCAGCGTGAGCCTTGCATTGTCACTTTGCCTTTGGCCTCATTTCAACTACATGAGAAGTGCAGCATGAGCTATGCCAATGCAAAAATTGGCATGGCTTATTGCTGTTGGAACAGAACATCCTTGCTTTGCTTAATAATAATAATAATAATAATAATAATAATAAAGAGTTATATATTTATGCAATGTATGCTTACGCTATGAAGACACTCATAGCAAAAGGAATAGAGAAAAGGTTATAAATCCCTTTCTCTACAACTATGAATGTATCATTAGACATTTAAACTAAATCAAACACTTTTTTCAGCTCCATGTACCATTTGGACCCCTGCTGATAGCAGAACTGGTAGCTGGAAGCTTAGCTTAAAAGGATAAGTCTGAAGAGGCAAAGGCAGAAATGTGAATTTCAGATTAAATCCTGTGATATTTTAAGAAGAAAATCCCTATTACACCTGTTATAGAAAAGAAAAAAACAATTTTCCCTTTCCTTATTTTCTTTTAAGCACAATAGGCTCTTACATAGAATATTACCTTACTCCCCCCAGTTCATCTAATTGATTTCAATGGAACCTGAGTAAGGGTTCCACAATATGGCCTAAGGTAAGTAGCAGAGTTTTCTTTGGTCATGAGATCCAATGTGTGCACTACTGATGAATCACCAACCAACCAGTCAGAATGTAGTTGGGGCAACCAGTGTCCAATACCATACTCCTAGCTATGAATTTTGGAGGCAGTGACACAAAAAAAATCCATATAACAAACACAAATCCACACACTAACACATAAACCCAAACATGCAGAGCTAAGAAAAATACATTATGTTCACATTATTGTTACACAACATAGTAAAGTTGAAACAAAAAATATGAAGACAAACGTAGAACAAGGTGTGAACCTTAGGAACTATATACCAAAGAGGGGCAACAGGACAAAGTCTTTTGATTTCTTTGAGGTAGACAATGATCAAGTATCACCTTTTCCAGAGTATACTAAGGGAGATAAGTCTATTTTAGTTTTCAGTGCCGCTGAGAGTTCCACTGCTAGTAATTCATGAAGGGATACTCCATCATGAGAATACACCCACTTTCTTCCAGTCCAGTCGTAACGTTTGGGCCCACTAGAAAACAGAACATGTGTACTGTGTGAGCATAGGTCAAACATTTCTGAAATTTCAGCCATCTCCAAACAAACACCAGGAGGATTTGAATTACTAAGTTAAAGAAAGCAGCCAGAAGTAAAACAATATTCAGCAAGAAAGAGGTGTGTGGCTCATGGTCTCAGCATGGACTAGAAGCCAATCATCACCAAATTCTAATTCCAGCTCTCACACTGGTTCCAACACGTGGCCTTAAAGAAATCATTAAGGCCTAAATCCAGCAAAGCACTTAAGCATGCATGTAAATTAAAACATGTGAGTAGTCCTATGGACTTCAATGGGAGTACTTTTGCTTATACACTTCACTGGATCAAGGCCATTAAGGTCCTTCTCTTGATTTACCTTCTCCACAATCTGTAACTGTGGTAATAATACCTAGCTCCTAAGAGTGTTATAAGAGTTGTTTGTAAAGTGCTGTATTAATATAAAGTATTCATTCTAACACAATGCTATAATGTGCAAATGTCCAAAATGCTTCACTGCACAGAGCAAAGAATATTTTCTCTCTCAAGTTAAACACAATAGGATTAAATTACTAAATAAAAAATAATCTGACATGTGGGAGATCTATATCTGAGCGCAATTTGGAGCTCCTGGTGTCATGAGATGCTTCACTCCCACAACAAACACAGTAAGGAGACCTGGATTCTATCTTCCAGATTCAGCCACCAAGCTTAGGCAGGCTCATCTGCCTTTGCCTCAGTTATGCACCTGGAAAATGGGAAGAATAATTGCAAGGATCTTTAATAAGTATTAATTATTAATGAAGGCAGTTTTGACTTGTCAACACAGAAGTCTATGTCTGCCATGGAGGGCATTTGGTGAAGTAGTAAGAAGGGAAGGAGACAAAAGAATAAAAGTGTCTGCAGAAAATGAAATACAAGGATGTCTTGAAACTCTTAGCTCTGAAATCATATTTCTAGGTCAAATTGCCTTGGGATTAGAGGTGATTCCAGTACAAACTCTGCTAGAAGACAGGCTGTCCTGTACACGCATGCCAGGCTGCAGTGTCTAAAAACTAACAGAAAAAATTTGACACCTCAATATTTAAATTATTCACAGTATCGCAATGAATAACCTTCAGGACATGAACTAAAGATATTAAGAACACACAAAGGTAAGTCAAAATGACTGGGATCTTATAGGGACATCTCTTCTGCTGCATTCGAGCTGATGGCTGTTTTGAGTCAGGATTATGTGCTCCAATTATTTTATTTTGTGTTTCTCACTGCTGTGGCCTTTGCAAAAAGAAGTAACTTTTTCTGTTACACTGTAACGTGCAATTCTGGAAGTGGAGACAGCCTATAATAAGTTAGAATGGGATATGGTTTAGAGCAACTGGACTAAAACAAAATATTTTGATGAATGATGGGAACTGTTTTGAAATGTTACCTAGTAAATATCAAATCACTGTGCTATTATTTAACAAATATAAAATAATAAACATGTATAGTGCTTTACACCTTCAAAATGCTGTACATTTACTACCTTTTAATAAGGATCTTTTGAATTCTAACAAAATGCCAAATGTCTATACAGTAAGTGTATTTCTCACACGAGAATATGAATACATTTTATAAAGCATTAAAAGATCACGACAACCAAAATAATTAGGCCTTGTTTGTTAAAGACATTTTGCAATGTTTAAAAGCTTTAATTAATGGAGCTGCATAAAAGAGACACTTTGTGCAGGTGGCACACCTTCTTTTGAATGTGCCAATTGTATATTGCCATATAAATGCAGGCTTAGTTCACCTGCATGTGTGTAACAAAGCTCAGCAGCCTGGAGCTAGAGAAATTCAATAGTAGTTTCCTTTTCTTGCCTCGTAAATCTCTCTCTCTCGGTGTTGTTGCCAAAGTGGTCATTAACACTCAACAATTTTACATTTATTGTGTTGAGGTAGCAAACACCACAATATTCAAATACTGTTTATCATTAGCAGCATTGCTTGCTTCTCCCACTCCATAGCGCATCACATCCAGGACACAGATGTTATGAGCGTTAGTTATAGTACATTCAGTACATGTTTGCATATAAAAGTTACAAGATCTCTTAGCAGGAGTTGGAAAACTAAGTAAACATGTAGTGTTTTCTTGCAGGAAATACACAAATGTTTGCCATACACAGATGAACATAAAACCAAATCTTTACAAGGGAAAAAGATTTCTTAGACAAATAAACATATGAAAAATTCTCTCCGGGTCAGGAGCTTTTAGCAGAGCCTATTTTTTTTTTTTTTTTTTTTGGGTGTTCCTTTCTTTATCCCTTGAACATACTGAATATGAAAACTACTATTTATATTTTCCACAAATCTGTTATTCAGGAACATGTATTTCTTCATTCAGCTAGCATTGGCTCATAAAAGTTAAATAGATCCAAATACAATATAAACTCTCTGACTTCTTAATCTCCAGATACGGACGCAATATAACCTGAACTTGTGTTTTATGCTTGAGGTTAAAAAAAAAAGATCTTATGCATAACTTGGATTCTGAGGCACTGTCTGCAAGTGTCTAGACATAAATAAAAAGGATTGTTTGATTTCTTGCATATTGCCTCACCAAGATAAAAACCCTTTGAAATGCAATATCTTGTTTATTTAAACAAACAAGATTCTGGGAGGAGAGAGGAGTTAACAAATAGGCTACAATGGCTTATCTAATATAATGTACACCAGTGGTTCTCAACCAAGGGTACTCTGAAGTCTTCCAGGGGGGTATATCAACTCATCTAGATATTTGCCTAATTTTATAATAGGCTACATAAACATAACTAGCGAAGTCAGTACAAACTAAAATTTCATACAGACAATTACTTGTTTATACTGCTCTATATACTATACACTGAAATGTAAGTATAATATTCGTTTCAATTGATGTATTTTATAATGTATGTGGAAAAAAAATAAGAAAGTGAGCAATTTTTCAGTAATAGTGTGCGGTGACACCTTTGAATTTATGTCTGATTTTGTAAGCAAGTAGTTTTTACGTGAATCTTGGGGGGTACGCAAGGCAAATCAGACTCCCCAAAGGGGCACAATAAGTCTGGAACGGTTGAGAGTCACTGCTGTACACCAACTAAGTGTACACCAAAAACAGTTACAGCAGGTTGAAAGGCAAATCACTAAGGAATATTTTAATTACTTAGGTGGACTATTTAAAATAAGATGATTCTCTAAAATTTCACGTTAAAAAATGTTAATCCTACTGCACAATAGCTTGATCCATTCCTGATTTTATAGTTAGTATGTTCTATTTGAATGACCTCTAAGAAATCTACCTGCATATGTACAGTGAATCTTTATGCTTTGTCTTTCCTTTTTAGCCAAACCATTCATCAACAATGCCAGAGAGATGAAAGACACCCTCAGTCTGCTGCTGGGAGAGTGGCAGATTTCATTGTAAACTTTTGGTGAGGCCACTCATGACATTCTTTCAACACATTCTGTACATCTCACTCCCAGTCAGAACCAACTGCAAAACCTGGAATGGATCAAACTGCTGTAGAAGACAAGGCAGAGGACACAGCAATCAAGACCTCCACATTAAGAACTGCCCAAGATCGATAAAAACATCTCTCAGTTAAATTGTAGAAAACATGCACACGAACAAAACAAGGAACTCGTACCCAGGCTTACAGGGTCAATCCATAAAGAACAGTGTTAGACCATAACAATCTCATTTCTCTTCCAGACAGTTCTTTTGTCACAGCTGTTCAGTCTTCTATGAATAGGCTACAGTCGCGTTCATAGTGCTTGTGAAATTTGACATTTAAAAAATGGAACACATTTTATTACATTATACATTTTACTGCACTAGTTTGTGGGTCAGCCTGTCTATTTCTGTCGGTCACCACCTGAAGTATAAACAGCAACTAGTTGTTATACCTCTAGGGAAAATCCTATTGGGTGTATGTGTTGAGAAAATGCATAAAATATGTGATCAGGGCATTAAATAGTCTCCACGGGGCTGGCAGGCAGGCTTTTAATTCATCTCTGAATTTTCTAGCATACAGATAATTACTTACCTAGTAGGAGAGGACAGCCAAATCTGCTTGTTCGGTGTCTGCCTGTTGATTACATAGGTTCCCATGTCTCCACCTAGTTTAGCTGTTAAAACTCCATTCTAAAGCATAAAGGGGGGAGGAGGGAAGAGGGAGGAGTATCCATGTACCATTACTTAATAAGAATTATGATTTTTCTTCTATAAGGCACTGTAGATATAAAGATCAAAACAGCAACTTGTGAGATATCTGCCTAAGCATCATCAGTGGAAATTCAAATCCTCCACATCTGCTATGCCATTCTGCCTCACTGATGACCAGTGGGACCGCCGTTAGATATGAAAACTTGTCAGTCTCCATGGTGACACATATATCACTTGTGTCTGATCTAGACTCTAAGCTCTCCTGATCTGGACTTGTGTGTTGGTACAGTACCATCCACATTGTTAGGACTCAAATAAATAATACTCCTGTTAGCTTTGACTTCTCTTCTGAGACTGCCAGCATGTGCACTAATTAGTGCTCAATTGTGAAGTGGGCATTCAGTCCACTAGAAACTGGATTGAGACCATCAATTAATTTCAGAGAATATTCAACAGCTAGCAGAAAGCAACTATTTTTGTTCACTAACAACCTGAAACCGATTAAAACAGGTGGCCAGAGGCAACAGGCTTCATGTACCATTACTGAATCTCCGAGCTATCCAGGTTTACTGTACTTTTCTGTAACTGTATATGGTCTCCAAATGAGTGGGACAAGTACACTCCCACATAACTTGTGATGAAGTGCCCAGATACTGGATTATACCTCAGGAATGTTCCACTTCTAACTATCTGAGGTTTGTTTTGATTCACTTATGTCAATTATAGAACATTTTCCAAGGAAGTATTTCTTTCCTTTGTACTTCCTTCCTTCCATCTCTGAATTACAGATTTACATTGGCCTGACATTTTCAGAAGGTAATTTTGGAGGGCAACTATAACTCTTTTGGAGAGTCCTAACTTTAAGGGCATAAGACAGATTCCACTTGGACTGAGTAAACCTGAGAGTGACCTCAATTACACTTAAAAAAAATAGCAGTATTGTAGATTATGTACTGTGGGGCTACTACAGGCATTAGGATAGCCGCACATTTCTTTTTCCCGACAGCCTCCCCAAATGCACTGCAGCCCACACTGTCTCACAGCACCTTTCACGATCCTGCATTACCTTTTTCTGATCCAGAAGACAATTGCTAGATCAGTTTTAATTTTCTGTAGGTAACAATTTGTTTTGAAATTTCAGCAGCATTTTACCTTTTGACTGAGTAGCTACTGAAAGTTCAACAATTTCATAGCAAAAGCAGCAGTTTAGAGCCCACTTCCTCTGCAACATCAGCCAACCCTTTTGATTACTGTACTGATATCTCACAAGTGATGTGTTAATCTAAAGCCCAGCCCTGCTACTGTCCGAGTTCAGTAAAGAAACAAAGATTGATTGATTATTCTATGGTATAGGGAGAAAAGAAGTGCAAATGAATAAAACACACCTCTGATGGTGCTAATTAATACCGAGTCATTTGATTTCCCTGCCAGTTATTTTATTTTAACTAGGTACTGCTTTAGCCTAATGTGTCATGAGGATAAAACTAACCTCTTCCCAGTCTCATTGTGAGCTCACTCCTTACTATTTCCCAGTGTTCTAAGAACAGAATGAAATGAAACAAGTAAAACAAGAATACCTTGGAGAGCTTTGATTCTACAAATTATTCCAATTAAATCATTTGCACAAATATGTTAGTATATTCTATTAGCTAATGTTCAGAGCTAAACACAAGTGTTCAGCATTATCCCATAATGCATGCTGTATGTTTAAATATACTAGTACCAAATAGGGTTCAACTGATCTAATAAGAACACTACATCAACACTTACATTATTATGGGGCTTCTGTTTTTTCGGTTTTATTTTTTAGCATTTTTTTAATTTTATGTAGATGTCCAAAAATTGGGGGCTGTCTTTCTATATATTGTAAATTAATAACATATATGATGACGTTACTCATTGCAGTAGTATATATGGTAATCAGTAATCTCTATGTAATGGTCCCTAGTGCACTTTAACGTAGTACTATTGCAAACAGCACTATGTTATAATGCAGTAGGAAGCCTTCAGTGCGTGCCAGCAGGGCCTACATGGACCAATTAATGCACAACAGATTAGTGTACCTTAGAAAGCACACTCCTGCAGTCTGCATTACTGCTTCCTGTAGACAAGCTCTTAGATACAAGTAATCGTTTCTGGTATTTTTCCAGTGTTTAATGGACAAACACTTTTTTTTTTGGTATTGGGGTGCTTTAATAGGTTAAAAGCTAAAATCAGAAGCCCTAATGATGTGTCAGACATAAGAGAGATGATCTTTGCTTTCACATTGTAAATTATGGAAAGATTATCTTCAAACCCTGGTATCAAAACATTCACACATTCATTCTTTACTATTCATGAAACTTTGGAAAATACATTTTAAAACCTTTTTTAAACGTTAAGTTAATATAAAACAACACTTGAAAACTAATTTTTCATTTTTGTGCATAGCTAGTATGAAACTATTGCATGCTGTTATGGACATTAATAATTTCTGCTAACAGGATTACTCTTCAGGGAGACTTTTTCCAGCACACCACATATTAACTGAATGGAGAAATTTAAAAGGTCAACAGATATTACAACTCTGCCAGTTCTTTTCCAAGTGTGCCACCCTGTGGCTTGTCATGTTATTAGTATTTTCATAATTTGAATCCAAACAGTCAGAATGTACATATTAAGATTGATGTAAATAAAAATCCTCCAAACCTTTCAGTAAGTACATGCCAAAAACACTACATTGAAAAGTTACTGGAGAGAAAGGCAATTGAAGTGAGGAAGCATATCAAAAATATTTAATCTAAAGAAAAAACACAAAACCAAACTTTTTGGTGTTATTTTTTCTATTTAGTTTTCAAAATATTCTTTATATTGAATAGATATTGAAAGGCTAATAATCACAGCTTTTCAATATCTATTCAAAACACTAGGAGCTGAATAATACATTGCTATTATTTATTGGATAAGTTACAGGTAAAATATTAACTGAATATTTGACCAGGTCAATTACTTATCAGTTTTGCCAATACAAAAAGAGGCTAAGGTGTTATTTTCTCATTGTGTATGTACTTCTGTGAGATAAAGAGTGAATGTAGTGCTCAGAAAAGCTGACATATGGACAGATCTGAAGACTAAAGGCCTCTATACACAGAACACAAGCTCCAGCTGCCCGTTTATATGCACCTAAATCCTAATCTGGTGGAGCCAGTAGTTGGGAACCTCCACATGGGGATATAAACAGGAAGCAGCTATTATTTCAGTCCAAAGACCGGAATAGTGCAGAAGCTATGTTGCAGCCAGTGCCCTGGGTTAGATTTTATTCTCCTCAACTCAAGCAGAGCACAACAGCATACAATTTGATTGATTCCACCAACTGTAAATAAACTGATAGGTATTTGAAAATAATTTTTAGCTACAGCTGTCACTTTCACCAAGATAATTCAAAAGTGACATGTGTAACACCAGTATCAGAGACCAGTATAAAAGATACCGGAAACCAATTTCCAGCCTCATGTAATAATGGTTTAATCCTCATAAAAAGAACTTCATCATTTAAATACTAAATATTACAATTCTTTAAATCTTAAAACAGTGTACTATATATTTTTTCATCAAAAATGCTGCCACTCCCTCAATGAGTAAAATCAAATTTAAAAACCTGATTTTCAGATATATTTCACTTATTTATTCAGTGTGAACTGTTTCTTAAATCTTAAACTTTTGCACTAAAGATTAGTTGAATGAAGATATTTCCCCCAAGGAAAAACCCTAGAATAATTACAGCAAGAACAGAAACTGTAAAATATACCCCAAAGGAGACATCATAATCTTCAGGTGTAAAAGGCTTGTCTGCTAGATCCTCGAAGAAGTCTGCTAATGAGTCCAGTGTTTCTTCAGCAAGTTTTTCGTAAGTAATCTCATCTAAAGAACTGCAGTGGCACGTAAACAAATCTGAGATTACTAGGAGAAAATATGTATTACTTTAGCATGAAACTCTTTCCTACATTAAATACAAAACAAGAACAATATTATCTTGGGAACATGTTAACCATGAGATAATCACATGCGATTGGAGGAGGTGATTTGTCACAAATTGCCGTATGCCACAAAGCACCTTATAAATTGAGATAGAATTTTAAAACCTGAGATTATAGATAGCTAATTGGACTAAGTAGGTTTCTTTCCCCAGTTACTTCTGTGCCCAGAAGGTTACTGAAGGAAGATCTCTAGATTTTAAAATACAACATTGTTGCAGAAGTACTCTGTTCATGCAAGTACTGCTTAATCTTTAAGGTAAATCTAAATAATTTATATTTATAAACATATGGTATGTTGTTTATAGACACATATTATACAGGAAATAGCAACTGTGTGTATAAACAAAGTTGTAAAGATGTCAACATTCAGACACATCCTGTCTACATACCATCAGTGACTTCCTCTTTTGGAAGTCCCCATTCATTCCAATAAAATAATAATTGTGCACTTCTACAGTAGTTTTCTTCCAAGAATCTCAAAGCATGTTACAAATATTAGGTAAACCTCTCAACACCTCCATTTTACCAACAAAGAAATGGAGGCAGCTGCAGACCTGGAAATCTGGATCTCTTCACAGAAAAAAGATTAATTTTGAATCCATCTCAGTGGTGCACTTTAACCTAGTTTGCGCATCTGGGTATTGTGTATGTATATTTATAACAATACGCAATTCAGTGAAATGTTTTCAGTATCAAACAAATGTGGCAACACAAAGTAAATAGTTACCATAAAATACTGCAAAGTTACTTAATACTTTGAATTTCTATAGCATCTTTCATTCAAGAGAGCTTCATGCCACTTATCTGAGGTACAGTGGGGAATCATTTATTCTACCTTACAGATGGGAAAACTATGGCATGAGAGGTTAAGTGATTTCCCAAGTTCACACAGGAAATCTGTGGCAAACCTAGAAATAGAATTCAGAAGTGATCATTCCAAGTCCTTTCCTTACCCACAAGACTAGCCTTTTCCCTTAGCTCATATCAACAATCACACTATATTAATTTTCATGGCTGCCACATCTACAGATGGTTTCTCTGGAATCTATATGCACTGCCAGAATTCTCATATAAATAATTCAGAATAAAACTTACCTTTTGTCATTCAAAGTTCCTGCATTTCTTAAATTAATAAACTGAACACTTCTGTTTTTAACCTTTAGAACATGGTCTAATTGTTGCAGATGAGAATCCTAAAAATAAGTTAAATTAAATGTTAACAAAAGTAATGGTACAAAATGTCAATTTTTGTCATATTTAAGAAACAGAATCCCAAAGCCACTTTTTGTTCCCTAGTTAAAGATTCATTTGTTATCTCATAGGACCAACAAAGAAGCAAAAACGATCACAGAAATCCCAGTCCATACATCTATCAGTATTCTTGAGGCAGAAATGCATATTTAGAACACACTTGCCTTTTACTATGATTTAGTAAGAGGAAAAATGATGTTGTGTTTAAGGCACTAGACTAGAAAACAGGAGATCTGAGTTCTATTCCTTTGTTTGTCACAGACTTCCTAAGCAACCTGGGACAAGTCACCTAGACCAACACTTTCAAAAGTGTCCACTAATTTGGTGCGCCTGAGTTCATGCACTGGAGTCAGATTACGGCCAGTGCTGAGCACCCACAACCCTAGCTGAAATCAATGAGAACCGTAGATGTTCATCACTCTTGAAAATTAAGTCCTAAACATCTCAAGGTGAGTACCCCGAATTAACTGTCACTTTTGAAAATGTTGGTCTTAATCACGGTTTCCATACCTGTAAAATGGGGTGTTGCAGCTATATATTAATTGTTTCTAAAGTACTCAGATAATACAATAGAAAGCCTATAAATAAGCTATGTAAAAGAAAGCTAGAAACTTGCCTAAAGTGGCAGCACACTAACAGAAATATTCTAATTCCCAAAACTAATCTTCACAATTTCACATGTTGGGGATTACAGTCACCATGCTGCTTGTCTTCAGACAAGCTAAGACCACCACCAAGCATGCTGAATACTGAGCATCCACTCCCTGTTGTCTCTACTGAAGATGGGCTTATCAGGCCTTGTCTACACTGGGGAAATTTAGCAAAAAATTGAAACTAGTTAAAACCTTTTGGACCCACAGCTCTGACAAGGTTCTAGGGGCTAGAATAGTTCTGTTAACTAGAGCTCTCTGAAAGTTGTTAATTAGTTTGAAAATTGGTTTGAATTGTTGGGGAAATGTCCTCCCTATAGACAAAGTATTCAGTTTTGGAGGTGATGTCTGTGGACTTCACTCCACTAGAAAATGGACTGAACATTAAATTCATCTCACATCGAACACTATAATGACTCTGTTTTCGGAGTGTCACTGAAGGAGTAATTTGTGTTCAGAGGACTGCTGGGTGCTGCTGATGTTTCTTGTCTCACACCAACACGAGGACATGACAACACGAATGTTTTTCATAAAACTCCTCAACTATAGTAGATCATGGAATAAGACACAGATAAAGAGTTTAAAAGCCTCCCTCCCAACGATGCAATGGGCGGGGGGGAGGAGGGAGGGAACCTCAACAGCATCTCCTCGACCTCCTGCTAACACTTTTTTCTGCTGCTGTGTCTGCATGCTGTTACCTCCGGCCCTGACTCCCGATCACTCATGCAGCAGGCAGAGATCCAGTTTCAAGACAATGACAAAGCATTTAAAGCCACATAGTCTGACACTCCCCACCTCTCAACTACTAAGAGTGCAACAGTCCCCTATGCAGCGCTTTGCATTCACGTGGGCTAGGAGCGCCACAGCTGCAGCTCCGTCCTGCGTTGCTGCATGAACGCAACCCTGCTGGGGGGAGGAGGGGAACAGGGACTTGGCCGTCTCGGGCTCGGCGACAATGGGAACGAGGGAATTTGAAACAGCTCATAGAGACTCCCGGCAAATCCTTAGGGGCGAGTCTCCGGGGGCGGGGGGGAGCGGCTCCCTGCCCCCAACACGCGGGCCGGGCCGGGCACCGCACCGCTCTGCCTGCCCCAGCCGCGTCACGCGGGCGCCGCTACTCACGGGCTGGCGGCAGGAGGTGGCGGGTCCCCCGAGCGCCCCCCGGAGCCCCGCGGCCTCGCGCAGGCCCCGGACCGCAGCGCGCGCCGGCCCCGGCCTCCACATGCCGCCGCCGGAGGAGGAGTCGGCCCAGCCCGCCCGCAGCGGCCGCTTCTGCGCGCGTCAGCCCAACTCCCCGGGACTGGCCCGGCGCCGCAGCTACCGCCCTCCAGCGGCGCGGGGGGCTGTCCGCTGCCGCCCTGACCCCCGAGCCCCCTTGTAGGGCCGCAGGCCAGAGCCACTGGGGGCTATTCCGAGAGCCCCACCTACTCAATGTCATGGGCCAGCAGGGGCTGCACCGCGGCTAGGGCTGCTTGTGTCCCCCCCAGCCGGGCAGCTCTCGGCCTCTCAGTGCTTTGGGGGCCGGCGGAGCTCAGCGCTCGGGACGTTGCCGGTCCAAGGCCCTGCCTTTACTAGGTCTGGCTCTGACTAGTCGGTGCTAGCGGCAGCCTCCCCTCCGCCAGCTCTGGAGGCAGGTAGGTCTCCCCGACTTAGAAAAGTCTGTTTATGGGGACGGAGGGCAGCATGTGACTCAAGGCTGGTTGTACCGCCCAGTGCACACTCACTACAAGAGAGCAAAACCTGGGCTAGATAACTGCTTAGACATGCTAAATTTCCATCTAAACCCAGCAAAGTGCAGCTTGAATTGAATATACTCAATTTCATTCCTTTCTGAAATAAAGTATATACATATTTTAGAAGTATGAAATAATGAGACAGACAGTCCAGAAAAGCTTTAATGCTACAGAAAATATGTCTGATTACGATAAGTAGAACTTAAAACAGAAGAATTAGCAGCTGTTGGACCACCTGTCTGTGTTCTCAGGGCTGATCCTGCAGCTCCTGTTTTTTCCTTGCCCTGCTTCCAGCACTCATCAAACTACTGGGTACCTCACATTACGAGGACCAAAAGTCTCCAAAGGTTTCCATCACTTCTGTCCCCTTCCAACAGCCATAACCACACTCAACCACACTTCCAGCTTTCATGGACATGGCAAAGGGAGCACCCCAACCTGCAGGGCCAGCTTTAGGCCAATTCAACCAATTTCCCTGAATCGGGCCCCGCGCCTAAGAGGGCCCCACGCCCAAGCCCCGGTACGGCGTACCAGCGTGGCCCAGCTTCCCCAGGGGGCAATTTAAAGGGCCTTGGACTCCCAGAAGGGGCTGGAGCCCCAGGCCCTTTAAATTGCCACCAGAGCCCCACTGCTGGAGCCCTGGGGTAGGGCTGCGGAGCTCTGGGGGCTATTTAAAGGGCCAGGGCTCCAGCTGCCTCTGCTGCACCCCCTGCCCTGCCCGCACCAGTCCTGCCCCCCCTGCTCTGACTGCAGCCAGCCCTGCACCCCCTGCCCACTGCCAACCCTTGCCGCACCCTCTGCCCTGTTTCCAGCCAACCCCTGCCGCACCCCCCTGCAGACCTGCCCGAAGCCAGCCAGCCCCACACACACCCCTGCCCACACCAGCCCTGCACCCCCTGCCCTGCCTGCAGCCAGCCCCGCACCCCCTGCCCAGTCTCCAGCCAACTCCTGCCGCACCCCCCTGCCTGAAGCCAGCCAGTCCCGCACTCCTCTGTCGCCAGCCCTGCCAACCCCTGCCACACACCCCTGCGATCCTGCCTGAAGCCAGCCAGCCCGCCCCACACCCCTCTGTCTCCAGCCAGCCCCACACCCCTTGCCCTGCCTGCAGCCAGACCCTACCTCCAGTCAGCCCCTGCCCTGCCTCCAGCCAGCCCCATGTCCAGTGGTGCCCTGCAGTTCCCAGGGCAGTGACCCTGCACACCTGCTTCAATGAGGGGGGCAGGGAGAAGCTGGGACCCACACATGTGCACAGCACCCCAGGGAATGGCAGGGACCCACACATGTGAAACGGAGCTCATTAATAACCGATCAACAGCATATATGACGCAATGTACATAATATATAATTTTATTATTTATATATGTATGGAAAGTAAATAATACATGGAAGAAATGAAAGGCTTTTTTTATGTTTCTTTTTTTATTTTTTTTTAGTCATCCCTGCTGGGGACCCACCGAAAATGTTCGAATTGGTCCCGCACTTCCTAAAGCCGGCCCTGCCAACCTGGACCATACCATGTCCCTGAAGGACACCAGAATCTGGTAGATTGTGTTTGGGATTTTCAAAAGTACAAAGTGACTTAGGAGCACAACTCCCATTGACTTTCAAAAACGTTGCCCTATGTAAATATTTCTGGTGAAATGTTCTTAAGAACAAACGCTTCCATCCAGTTGAAGACAAACTGTGGTTGACCCAACTGTGTAAATGAGAAGAACTTTCACAAATGTT
This sequence comes from Trachemys scripta elegans, assembly GCF_013100865.1. Taxonomy (NCBI): domain Eukaryota; kingdom Metazoa; phylum Chordata; order Testudines; family Emydidae; genus Trachemys; species Trachemys scripta. The sequence goes on along the minus strand of NC_048303.1, from coordinate 90,977,399 downwards.
ATCACACAAGACCATACACATCCCTGAAGGAAAAAAAATCTGAATATCATTTTTTCCAGATCCTACTGAGTTCAGTCACAATATCAGAACACAGCAAGTAAGATTAAAACAAATGAAGTTCCTCTGTGGAGCAAAAAAACAAGATCTATTGCTGTTGCATCAGACTTCAGCATTGAACACTGCTGCTCACCAGAAATCTATTTTACCATCCCCAGAGCAGCTTTTTCACTAATGATCCAGTAGATGGAGAGCTTGCACTTCCCCCTACTGGACGCGGCAGGGTGTGTATACTAGAATACATATCCTGCTACAGGATTTTAATTGGGTAGGTAGGGGGGAAAAGTGTGCAGTTCGTAACATACTATTTAAATCTTAGGGCTCATCTTCACAGGAAAATGAACTGGTATAGCTACTGAGGCTCCCCATGTGGACACTATTCCAAAATAAAAGTGACTTTATTCCAGCATAATTACTGCTCTAATTATAATTATTAATTATTAATTAACTATAATTATTCCAGGGAAAAAATGACTCATTCTGGAATAATATCCATGAAGGGAGTTATTCTGCAATAGATATTCTGGGCAATTTCCCTGTATAGAAAAGCCCTTACACTGATCCAGTAAAGGGAAGACAAGATGTCCCATCTACTAAAATAGAAATCTGTTTGATAGGGTTTCTGGAAAGGGCTGAGGTTATGCTTCCCAGAACAATGAGGGAGTAATAAAGGAGTTTTTGTAGGTGGCCGGCTGAGTTCCTGCTGAGTTGATGATTGAAATAGTGCTAGGATTTTATTCTGTTGTTAATGATGTGTGACAGTGCCTGAAGTTTCATACAGGCAATGGATTTCCCTACATCCCCCTGAACTCCCACATTGCCCCCAGTGGTCAAATAGTTGCCAATTTAGTCATTTTCCAACATCCCCTCCTCCCCCCATCGATTTGAACACCCCATCTAATTTCAATTCCTGGTGAAGACTCTGGCATTTTTTATTATTTGAATCTAAATAAATAAAATAGACTAGGCTCACTGGGGACAGTGGGGAGGGTTTCCGTTGGAAAAGTGTAATGGAAGTAAGTATCCCCTCTACAAAAAGAGCTTCCCTGTTAAAACAGAGAAATGTGTAATTTCCATTTCTTCCAAAGAGTGACATTTTAAAATGTAATACAGTCCCAGCTAAAATCTGAATTCTGTGAGGTTGCAGCAGTAAGTTATTATTTTGATTTCTGTGTACTGCATCTTTAGATTTCTAGGAGTCTGCTGTCTAGAGACGGCAGCTGCACTTTTATGAAGCAGAAAAATTTTGCATGTTACAGAGAAGACACACACAGTGCTCTTTCATAGAGACTTTACTTATGTTCTTTTGTTGTTTTCCTTAACCTGATATAACAGTTTTGTCAGAAAAATACGTTTTACTCATTAGATTGAGAGAAACATAAGCTCCATCTAGATATACAAACACACAGTAAACTTTCAAATGAGACCATAAAAAGCAATGTTTGCTGGAGCCATCAAAGATCTCATCATACTTTTCATAACCATAGCAAATCACCTCACCCTATTAGCAGCCAGAGTTCCCTGCACTGACTGATTACCAACCTCTCATCCTAGAGGTGCTTGCATTTCTGTGCTATTGTGTGTCTGTTACCTTTTGATTCCAAAGTGTAAATATGCCACACTCATTTTGGTTCAAGATGGCCCAATCCTCCTTTTTTATATTCTTGTCTCTCCTCTCTTTGCTAACGGTAATGAGGGACACAGTATAAAGGATTTGCGACATTTAGATGTAGTTTTCATTCTCTGTTTCATCCTCTAACACTGTATTTTTTTGTGGTCATTTCTGTCTGTTCACCCAGGGGCAGATTAGGGTTTTGTGGGGCCTCTGGGCTAGAGCAAGTGGGGGCCTCTCCCCATCCCTTCTGCCTGCAGTTCGCCCTCTGCCCCACTCCTGCCATGGAAATGGGGTCAGGATGCGGGAGCTTGCCCTGCTCCACCCGCCCCTTGGTCACTGTGCCCACCTTAGGCTTGGTCTACACGATTTACTTCAGTATAATTATGTTACTCAAGGTTTGAAAAATCCACTGCCTTCAGCGACGTAGTTATATTGACCTTAATCCCTCTTGTAGACAGTGCTATGTCGGCGGGAGAGTGTCTCCTGCCGAGATAGCTACCGCCTCTCGGGAAGGTGGATTTATTAAACCGACGGGAGAGCTGCACCGATGTACATTGGTAGTGGAGCGCTTCCCTGAGATCTTCAGTAAATTCCAATCCGTGACTGAGAAATGTTGGGTTCTCTCTGCTTGAGATGTATCAATGAATTCCTGTAGATGAAGTGTCCTCCGTCATTGTTAGCACTTGCACTAATCAAGCAGACTGTGTAAATAATGAGCTTGTCAACAATGTTCAGGTTAATGAACCGGCACTTTACAAGACACAGCTGAAGTTAAATGCATCAGATTAGTAGTAATGGAGAATGATTTCAGCAGTTCTGAGTTGATGGTTTCTGCAGCTTCTGGAGGGGTGGTTTTCCTACTCCCTAGTGCTAGACAGACCTCACAATGACTTAAGTAGTTAGAAGTTTCTAAGCATTTTCAAATTGCTTTCATGTTACCCTTGAATGTAAATTGAACAGTGACTGTACTACAGCAGTTAGCATTAACACCTCTTTGGTTTTGCCTTTAATAAGCAAATCCAGTAATAACCCCTACAAAATGGGTGTGTTTCATAAAAGTAAGGCCCAGATTTGTAAAGGTACGTAGGCCTTTCTGTATGCAGTGTTGCACTGCTTTAGTGATTTTGGAACCTACATATTTTCAAAAGGGATCTAGGCACTTAGGAGTCTAAATCACTTCAGATCCTAGATCCCTTTTGAAAATATTTAGGTTTCTAAATCAGTTATGTGTTGTTATACCGAGTGCAATTCCTAAATACCTTTAAAAATCTGTGCTTAAATATGATTTTTAAAAATAGCAATTAAGATAATTTTCTTCTTTTTAAACTATTTTTCAGGAGATTAAACCTGAGTTTTATTCGTCAGTGGATTTACATGCTACGAGTTGCCACAGTTTTGACATTTCACTAGTAGAGTCATAGAAAAATCTATATTAAGGTTTGTTTGTTTGTTTGTACTAACCAGGTTAAAATTTGGCCTATCTACATAATGTAACATGGTTTTCTTCATTTGGATTAACTCCCATACCATACATATAGCACATCAGGCACAATATGTTTCTTTTAAATTGTATGGACCGAAGCATTGTGATATATTTGTACCTGTTTGAACTGCTGTCAAATACTTTCAAGTCTGCTTATATGGCTTTTTCCTGCTGGTACTCAGCTGAATAGAGATGGTTTGGATAAAACACTAATATATGCATGCCTTCACCCAAAATTTGAAATGAATCTTTTGTAAGGTTTAAACAAGTTTTAAAATGAGAAGGGAGGGGAGGGGAGGAGAACGGTTTCACTTGTTCCCTTCCTCTGCACTTTCTGGTTCTAACTCACTGTGAAAGTATCTATATGCTGAAAGGTTTCAGAGGGATAGCCGTGTTAGTCTGTATCAGGAAAAACAACTAGTAGTACTTGTGGCACCTTAGAGACTAACAAATTTATTTGGGCATAAACTTTCGTGGGCTAAAACCCACTTCATCAGATGCATGGAGTGGAAAATACAATAGGAAGATATATATACACACAGTACATGAAAAGATGGGAGTTGCCTTACCAATGGGGAGTCAGTTCTAACAAGACAATTCAATTAAAGTGGGCATCATAGGACCTAACCACATTAGCCACACCATCAGGGGCTTGTTTACCTGCACATCTACCAATGTGATATATGCCATCATGTGCCAGCAATGCCCCTCTGCCATGTACATTGGCCAAACTGGACAGTCTCTACGCAAAAGAATAAATGGACACAAATCAGACGTCAAGAATTGTAACATTCAAAAACCAGTTGGAAAACACTTCAACCTCCCTGGTCACTCAATAACAGACTTAAAAGTGGCAATTCTTCCACAAAAAAACTTCAAAAACAGACTCCAACAGGGAACTGCAGAGCTGGAATTAATTTGCAAACTGGACTCCATCAATTTAGGCCTGAATAAAGACTGGGCGTGGATGGGTTACTAAAAAACTAATTTCCCCATGCTAATTTCCCCCTAGTTCAGGGGTAGGCAACCTATGGCAAGCGTGCCAAAGGTGGCATGCGAGCTGATTTTCAGTGGCACACACACTGCCTGGGTCCTAGCCACTGATCCAGGGGGGGCTCTGCATTTTAATTTAATTTTAAATGAAGCTTCTTAAACATTTTTAAAACCTTATTTACTTTACATACAATAGTTTAGTTATATATTATAGACTTATAGAAAGACCTTCTAAAAACGTTAAAATGTATTACTGGCACACGAAACCTTAAATTAGAGTGAATAAATGAAGACTCGGCACACCACTTCTGAAAGGTTGCTGACCCCTGCACTAGTGTTACTCACACTTTCTTGTCAACTGTTTGAAATGGGCCACCCTGATTACCACTATAAAAGTGATTTTTCCTCCTGTTGATAATAGCCCACTTTAATTGAATTGTCTCATTAGAACTGACCCTCCACTTGGTAAGGCAACTCCCATCTTTTCATGTACTGTGTGTACATATATATATAACTTCCTACTATATTTTCCACTCCATGCATCTGATGAAGTGGGTTTCAGCCCACAAAAGCTTATGCCCAAATAAATTTGTTAGTCTCTAAGGTGCCACAAGTACTCCTCGTTGTAAATGATGAAAGGCTGTTATTGAATTCCCAGACCAATCTTGCTAGAAAGCTTAATCTCATGAGGTCTGACCATAAAGTAGAGCAGAGGCAATTAGAGGTGAGGATTATCAAATTAAGAAACCTAAGAATTGCCAGGCTGGATCAGGCCTGTGGTCTGATTAGTGCAGTATTCTGTCTCTGACAGTGCCCAGTATCAGAGGATTCAGAGAAAGGTACAAGAAATCTCATACTAGGCAGATGTGGGATAATCCACTCTCCCATTAAAGTTTGTCTATGCAGGGAAATTACTGGAATAGATATTCTGGAACAGCAATAGCAGAATAGTTTATTAATTCCCCCATGTACACTCACCCTGCTCTCCTTCTGTTCCCTGATAGTTAGAAATTAAACTCTGAAACATGAGGTTTAACCTCTCTTCCAAAAATTGGTTAGTGTTTATGATAACTCTGGATATTCATAGATTATAAAACTACAGAATCATATAAACCATTTGATCATCTAGTTTGACCTCCTGTGTAACACAGCCTGAATTAAATCCTGTTTGAACTGCAGCATCTCTTTTAGAGAAACCATCCAATTTTTATTTAAAAATTCCCAGTGATGGAAAATCCACCACAAGCCTTGGTAAATTGTTCCAACAGTTAATTACCCTCATTGTTAATAATTTGCACATTAGTTCCAGTCTGAATTTGTCTAGCTTCAACTTCTAGTTATTGGATCCTGTTATACTTTTGCCTGCTAGATTGATAGCAGAGGACTGTTCCAATTTTGTTTCTGTAACACGGTTCACACTGTACCCCTAAGTATTCAGCCCCTGGGCCTCCCTCTTCAATGAATCAGGGACACTCCAGTCTAATGCAAACCCATGCTCTTTATTCTCAAAAGGTTTCCCACCACCAGTTCCCAACTATATACAGGCTTCATAGCTACTTTGCCTACAACAGGGCTGGCCAGCAACAGACTACAAGGAGCCCGCTCCCACTTCCTTCTGTGCCTGATCTTTCTCTTTCCCTCCCCAATCTCTGGCTTCCTCCCAGCCTTTATAGCGTTGGGCTAATAAGACTGGCAGGTACAGCCAGGCTATTCACCCAGCCTCAATCCATTCCCCTTGATTAGGGCTGGAGTGGCAGGAGATGATTAAGGGCTTCTCAACCAGCACCCTGCCACAGTTTCTCATGTAGGTACTTAAAGACCTATCAAGTTATTCTTGTTATCCCTATGTGTCTTGTTCCTTTGTAAATCTTGTGAAGCTTTTGGCCTCAGTAACATCCCACAATAATGAATTCCACAGTAACACTTGAGAAGCTTGTTACAGTCCTGGGTGAATCTTTGTGGCGCCCCCCCCCCCCCCCCCGATGGACAGTTACCAATCTGCTCTATTGGACCCCACCTTTGGATACTTCTAAGTGAGACTACGTTTTAGTCACCGATATTTTTAGTAAAAGTCATGCACAGGGCACAGGCAGTAAACAAAAATTCACGGCACATGATCTGTCCATGTACTATATACCCCTAACTAAAACTTGGGCAGGGGGCTGCGGATGCTCTGGGGGGGGGCGGTCTGGGTGGTGATGACCCAGGGCTCCCACTGGGGGCGGGGTGGGGGGGGGGGGGACCTATGGTGACCTTTGGCCCAGGACCCTTTCTGGTGCTGGGGGGGGGGGCTAGCGTGGGCTGCAACTGCAGGGGCTCAGGGGAAGCGGGCGGTGCTGCACAAGATTTACAAAGGGACGGGACAGGTTGGGGGGGAGCTAGGCAGCAGCGCACAGCCTGGATCTCCTGCTGGTGCTTGGGGGGGAGGAGGGTTGGCGGGGCTGGCAGGCTCCCTACTCAGCTACATGTGTCTCTGAAGCTCCTAGGGAGAGGGAAGGCCACGGGGGGTCCGCATGCTGCCCCCGCCACTAACTCCAGCTCCGCAACTCCCATTGGCTGGGAACCGCTTCGGTCAGGAGCTGCAGGGACATGCCAGCTGCTTCAGAGTCCCCCTTCTCCAGCTAAGTGCCACCCCGCACCCCAACCCCCTGACCCAGTCCTGAGTCCCCTCCCATACTCAAACTGTTGCTGCTGCTGGCCTAGGGGCTGCCCTAGTGTTTGGGCAGCCCCTGAGCCAACCGCATCGACCACTGCAAAATTCACGGAGATCATGTAAAGTCACGGAATCCGTGACCAACATGCAGCCTTACTTCTAAGTTCTCTGAGTCTGTGTAGTGACTGATTGCTGCTTCTAACTCTGGCTCACTCAGGGTACGTCGACACTACAAAATTATGTAGACCTAAGTTACATCGACGTACAGCCATCACAATGATTAAATCGCTTTTGCACGTCCACACTTCGCTCCTTGTGTTGATGGTGTGCATCCTCACACCCAGCACTTGCACGAATGCAGAGAGCTGTGCACTGTGAGTGGCAACTTGCACAGTGGGATAGCTGGGTGTTTTGGGGACGGTTTGCAATACCACATTGGGCAAACGCACACAGGGGTGACTGCAAATATGATTTCAATGTCCCATAATGCAGTTTTCTCCATCCCATAATTTTATCTGCATCCCATAATGTTTCATGCCTCTTTTCAAAAAGCCCCGCGCTCCTGCCATCTCTGAGAAGCATGGATCCTGCACAGCTCTGTGCTATTGTGATGAGCATTGCGAGCACAGGACAATATTTGCGGAGCTGCCAGAGGAGCCACAGGGAACATGATTCTTTGGAGGCTAGATTGCTGTGGGACAGATCAAAACAATTCAAGGTTGTTGTTGGCATTCACAGAGCAGCTGCAGACAGTGGAGTGCCAGTTCTGGGTGTGAGAAACAAGCACTGACTGGTGAGATTGCATTGTTATGCAGGTTTGCAATGATGAGCAGTGGCTGCAGAACTTTCGAATGCACAAAGCCACATTCCTGGATCTGTGTGCAGAGCTCACTCCAGCCCTCCAGTGCAACGACACCAGAATGAGATCTGCACTGACAGTGGAGAAGTAAGCGGTGAACGCTGTGTGGATGCTTCAACAGCAGATTGCTACCGATCAGTCGGGAATCAATGTGGAGTTGGGAAATCTACAGTGGGAGTTGCTGTGATGCAAATGTGCAGGGCCATTAATTACATTCTGCTATGAAGGACTGTGACTGGGCAACGTGCAGGACACAGTGCATGGTTTTGCAGCAATGGGGCATCTGAATTGCAGTGGGGCGTTAGATGGCATGCACGCATCTCCCTATTTTGACACCAGACCACCTTGCCTCAGAATACATCACCAGAAAGGGCTACTTTTCTAGGGTATTGCAAGCAGTGGTGGATCACTGGAGACATTTTACCAACATCAGTGTTGGCTGGTCAAGGAAGGTGCATGATGTTCACATCTTTAAGAACACAGGCCTGTTCAGAAAGCTGCAATCGGGGAGCTTTTTCCAGACCAGAGGATTACTACTGGGGATGTTGAAATGCCAATAGTGATCCTTGGAGACCTAGACTACCCTTTACTCCCATGGCTGATGAAGCCGTACACAGGCCACCTCAACAGCAGCAAGGAGCACTTCAACTAGAGGCTCAGTAGGTGCAGAATACCGTTACCACCTTGGATCTCTGGTCCACCCCAACCAATGTCCCATTTCCAGTCATGGCCATTCCTGATGCTTCAGAGGAAGGAAATTAAAAAAATCTCCCAAAACATATTGAGGGGAACGGAATCTCTTCCTGACCCTGGCCGGCTAAAACCCTGAAGTATGAACTTTAGAAACATAAGACAAACTCATGGGTGGCGGGTATCAAAGGCAGGGGAAGGCTCAGCCTACCCAAACTGCCGGTGTGGCCGCACCTGTACTTCACCCCCAGACCTCCTCCTGCTTCCCGCCAGGGGCCTGCGGCTTTTTTTTCCCATGTGGCCGAGCCCTGGGCCAGTGGCACCTGAACTGTGGGGGAGGGGGGCCATAGCCCTCCCACTTCTTGAAAGTGGACTGGCCTGACCCGTCCAGTTTTCACCAGGACAGACCCCACCCCTTACCCTCTGTCCAGGCCAGAGTGGAGCCCGGGCAGCTGTGGGGAACCGCAGTGGACCCTCCATGTGCCTGGGGGGCTAAGAGCAGCCCCCAGCCCATGTCTCTGCCCCCAAAGCTCCCCGCCCACCCAGGGCAGGTGTGGGTTCTGCAACTTCATACTGGCTCTCCACAGCTGCCTGCGCAGCTCTTTCCGGGCCGATTCCGGCTGGGGTGGGGCCTCAGAGTCACAGCTTGGCCATGGTAAGAGCTGCACGGGCAGGTGTGAGGTGCCACGGAGTTGCGGACCCTGCATCTGCCCCAGGTGGGGGAAGGAAGGGGCAGGACCCCAGGCAGAATGGGCGAGCTAGCCAGGGGCTAACCTACGTAGGCCTGCCGGTCACCCACCACCCATAGACAAACTGGAGAAGAGCCCAGGGGGTGTTGGGCCCTGCCCCCTACCATCACAAGTAATCCCATTATACAGTGCACTCAAATTTGTCCAGCTCTCTTTTGCAACTAATTAAGGTGTTTGTCCCCACAGATGCTGTTCCAGAACCTCACCTCTCTGATGGTTAGAAACCTTCTTCTAATTTCCAACCTGAATTTGTTCATGGCCAGTTTATATCCATATGTTCTTATACCAATATTGTTGTTTAGTTTAAGTAGCTCTTCATCCTCCCTGGTATTTTCTTCCTTTCCCCCCACAATCTAGAGAGAGCAATTATATCTCCTCTCAGCCTTCTTTTTGCTAGACTAAACAAGCCAAGCTTGTCCTGTCATTTCTCATCAAATAGGCCCTCTAGTCTCCTGATTATCATAGTAGCTCTTCTCCGTACCTGTTCCAGTTTAAATTAATTTTTCTTAAATACCCTTAGATCTTTGTCCACCCCGTGCTTTGCTGCACATTGAGCTACCCACATTTGCCATCCTTGATAGTCAACTACCCTTCTCTCCAAATCTTCCCATTTCAAGTTGAGGTGCTTGATGTTGTTCAGAACTGTTCGTTTCCATGTTGATTGCAGTCTTCCTCTCTTTCTTGCGTTTTTTGGCTTCCATTCAAGGGCGGTATTTGGTAAGCATTCTTTTTCCATTCTCAGCACATATCCCAGCCGCTGATGTCTTCTTTTCTAGATTATTTGTGAGAGGGTGCCTTGTCCAGTCATTTTTCTGACTTCTTCATTTGTCTTCCTGTCTATATATTATTCCCAATATTCTTCAGACATTTGTGATGAAATGCATCCAGCTTTTGTATCTCTTTCTTGGTAAGTTGCCATGTCTCACTGCTATATGTTGTGATGGCGATAACAATTGCTTTGTACACATTCAGTTTTGTCTTGAGGGAGATGTTTTTGAGTTGCCAGATGTTTTTGAGTCTTCCAAATGCAGCCTTTGCCTTCCCAATTCTTTTTATTTCCTCGGAACTAGTGCTATCTTGGCTCATGGTACTTCCAAGATACATAAAATTGTCTACCTTCTCGAGTTTCTCTTCAATTTTGATTTCTGTCCCTATAATCCCCATTAACATAACTTTACATTGCATCTCAAGCCTATCTTCTCCATTACTTCGTTTAGTTGGTTTGTGCATTTTTGTAGTCCGTTGGCATCTTCACTGATAAGAGCGATGTCATCAGCAAAGTCCAGATCAAATAGCCTTGAATCATTCCATTTTAGGCCATTTGTATCACTGTTGCATTGTTTTAACTCATAGTCGATGACTAGCATAAACAAAAAGGGAGACAGGACACACCCTTGCCTTACACCTGTCTTGATGCTGAATGGCTTACTCAATCCATTTTCCATTTTAATGCAGCACTTTGAGTTGGTGTAGAATCTCTCTTAAACATAGGTGACTGGAATTGTACACAGTATTCCAAATGAGGTCTTATCAGTGCTTTGTACAACAGCATTTATACTTCTCTCTCTCTATTGGAAATGCCTCACCTAATATATCCTAGGATCGCATATGCCTTTTTTACAGGTAGCTCAGTCATCCTGTGATCAGCTCACATGCCCAGTATCTCTCTCCTCCTCTGTCATTTCCAACTGATGAGCCCCCAGTTTGCAGTAGAAATTTTTACTATTAGACCCTAAGTTCATGGCCTTGTACTTTGTACTATTGAATTTCATCACATTTCTGTCACTCATTTTCAGGGTCATCCAGATCTTCCTGTGTAATACTCCAAGCTTCCTCCGTATTGACAATTTCTCCCAACTTCGTATCAGCAGCAGATTTCATTAGTACACTCCTACTTTTTGTGCCAAGGTCACTAAAAAAATATTAAACAAGCTTTTTCCCCCCAAGATTGATCCTTGAAGAACTCCACTAGTAACCTCCTTCCAGTCCGATAATTCACCTTTCAGCATAACTGATTGCATTCTCTCCTTTAGACTGTTCCTTATCCATCTTACAATGCTTGTACTGATCTGCCTCTTCCCTAATTTCACTAAATAATTTCCTCTGTGGTACTGTGACAAATGCTTTGCTGAAGTCCAAGAATATTAGATCTACTGCCCTTCCCTTACCTGAAAAAAATCAGTTATTTTCTCAAAGAAAGAAATCGTGTTAGTCTGGTGTGATCAACCTACCTTTTTTAAACGTGTGTTGCATTACATTCCCTTTATCATTTATCTCTGTGAATTATTCTTTCCTTCACAATTTGTTCTAAAGGAGAAGATTATTCACCCTGTGCAGTAACTGAGGTTCTTAAAAAACAACAAGGAGTCTGGTGGCACCTTAAAGACTAACAGATTTATTTGGGCATGAGCTTTCGTGAGTAAAAACCTCACTTCTTCGGATGCAAGGTTCTTAAGTTATCTTTGTCCACACTAAGGGCAAAATCATTAACTAACAAAGTTAAACAAAATTGTTTTTTCCCTAGTATAGAAAGCAAATTTCATCGGCGAAATTGTCTAAATTTATCACAAGAAAGGGAGAAGGAGTCTTATTTAGCTATCCTCTCTGCAATTCTTTGAAATTATACTGTGGTGAGTGTGTTTGGGAATGAAATTGATGTTCCATACTTCAGACCAGATTTTCAGAAGTATCCACCTGCAGTGTTACAAACTACAGCTGCTTTCTGCATGCAAATACAATAGTTACATTCTATCAATTTGTGTATGCAAGTATAGTTCATATGCACAGAACTGAGTTCTGAATGTGCAAAGTCACTAAAGCTTGAGTGCACAAAATTCCAAAGTAATTGCAGAGACTGGGTTGTGTTCTAATGAAGGATAAACTAATTTATTGAGTGGATAAGTGACTAAAAGCAGGAATGAATGAGGCAACCAATTATATATGCCAGTTGTCTGTATTGAGACAGTCTTGTTTAGCTAATATCTGAAAGCTAAAATAATGTTTTGAAGGCTCTCTCTCTCTCTCTCTCTCTCTCTCTATGTGAGAGAGTGAATTTATAATTCAAGATTTTTGGAATGAGTTTCCTTCATTAAACATTGCAATTATTGTTACTTGGATTTCTCATCATTTCTTTTACCCCCTTCAGAACAAAGAACCAAGTCAGTCTTTTCATTTATAATTTATAATACCATTTGCCTTTTATATGCTGAACACAAAGTGTTCACAAAAATAGCTTCATATCAGCAAATTAAGTATGAAATTAAAAGACTACTTACCAAAAGCCAGCCAAATAATGTCTGGCTCTAATATCACACACATCTTTAGGTAATTAATTCCAAATAGAAGGGGCTTAGTACAGCTAAAAAGGCATAATCCTGAGTCTACACAGTTCAGGAATATTTAGCCAGTCATTATCACCCATGCTTATTAATTCTTAAGCAGAGTGAGACTTTTTTTTTTCCTCTTGAGGTTGTGCACAGTATCTTTGAATTTGTCCTGATTCAGCTAAGGGTAAAATTCAACACCCCAACACAGTGGCATTGAATTCTTAGGGTGATATTTGCTTTAGCACAGAGAGTAGCACAAGGCCTATTCACTACTTAAGTCTTCAAAATAGAGCTTAAGTGATGCACAGGTTGCATGCTGGCTCTCTGCATGGAGGGTAAAATTCATCCCTAAGTCTAACGCTCTATACTGAACCCTTCTGTGTCTTAAATCTCCCCACTTGAAAAATGAGAGCAACAATATCCATCTTTTAAAAGTATGTTGAGCCCCTGGGGGATGTTCCTATATAGAGTTCAAAGCTTTAATTTTTGTTTTAATCATGCAAGTCCCACGAGGGACTTAAATCATGTAAGGTAATTATAGAAAGTTGAAAAAAATTCTGTAAAAACCATAGCACACTTCAGTTCTGTAAGCCCTCTGCATGCAGATTCCCATGGTCTTCTACAAGAGTTTCACATGAAAAGGAGTTGTGTGCAGGGTCAGGCCTTTTATTTATGGTCTGGAAAAAGCTGATAGAATATTGAAAGCAAATGTGCACATCATCGTGAAATGACTCAACAAATGGCTTATGTGCTGAATAGACAGAGTGTTGCTGATTTGCTCTTTATCACTGTCTGCTGTTCACTGGGTTGAGGCACGTAATGGTGAAAGATATCCTGTGGTATAGTAAAGCCAACACTACCTAAATAATACATCAAAGTAGGAGTTTGGTGGTTTTCTCAGTACTGAAATTTTAGAAGAGGTGCAGAAGTATCCAGTTTTTCAGTCAAGGGAGTATGCCACAAAATCTCGTTAAATGCAAATGATACCTTGATTTACTTTTCTCCCTCAGAATTCCACAGGATTACAGAACAATATCAGTTACAAGGTCACGTATAACAAGCCTAAATTATTCCCCGTACATTCCCCTAGTAGACATCAACTTTCTGCCTTTTCTTCTGGGAGGTTCATATTTAAACTAAAGAATTTAAATACCTGTGTATACAGATAGTGCCACATTTCTGTGTCCTACTTCTTCACATTTTGTTCCCTATGGGGTGTTCTATCTGCCCAGACCTGAAGAAATAAGCTAAGATGAACCTCTTCTAGACCAGAAAACTTAATATTTGGTGACCAGGCCTTCTTGCACATATTTTAATTTTTTCTGGCAGGTGTCCCCTTTTCAACTCTTATTGATGTGCATAAAATGATCCTTCAAGCTTACTTAAAAGCCATCCATGCAAACTAAATAGTTCCCAGTTACTTAAGGGTGAGACATGCGGAGTCCTTCCAAACCTATTTTTCAGTAAGATTTTCTCATATAGTTTCAGGCATTACAGCGCATTAGACCTTCTCTGGGTCAGGCTTGAACCATTGGCCATCAGGAGTGCTCCACTGGACTTCCTTTCACAAAGCCCATTGGCTGCACTGATTGGAAAATCATATCAACAGGAACTGCACACTTCAGAATGTGAGCCTTAGAAAGAAAAGAATCTTTTCACTAATACTTGGAATCTAACCTGGATTTCCTTTTGTCTGCATTGGATGGCTGTTTCTATTCAAGGCGGAAAGCAGACATGCTGGGGTGACACATGAACATGCTATGTAATCTTTTTATGTGGAGCAAATTCCCATTGAAGATTACAGCATTTTCATTTATAAAGCCTTTTAAGCAGCCACACAGAAGAAAGCATGTTATTTGAGAATTATACAATATAAAAATGCATCCTTGCATAGACAGGTCACTTTTCAATACATTTCTTTTTTCTGGGGTCTTGCTAAGGATAAGTGATTTGGGCATTCTGTAGTCCTAGAGAACTGGAAAACTGACATGAATCTACCAAGAAAAATTAAGCATCTATCTGTTTTGAAAAAAACCTCTCTGATGCCAAAAACTAGGAATTTTGTTTTTTTATGAAACAAAACATTTAAGTGAAATTTATTTTGTACATAGACATATTCTATATTTGTTATAGATTATGCAGTAAGCAGGAGGCAATTATCCCATATATACACATTATATGCAGCAGTTTTGGTCACAGGGCATAGATCTCTCTGTTGCTTAAGATCCATGGTGCCACTGGGAACTATCGTCTTTCTGAGAGTAGATAAAGCACAGAGCTAGGAATTAGGAGATGGGGTTCTAGTCCTGCCACTGATTTTCTATGTACTTGAACAAATTGTATGACCTCGGTTTGTCCATCCCATCTGTAAAATGGGGATAATGCTCACCTACTTCACAAAGGTACAGAGGTTTGATTTGTTAATCTTGGGGAAAATCCTCACATGGCAGGTTCTACAGAAGTGCAGCTCCAGTGTCCTACACTTTATCCACTCTGCAAGGAATGTTATTTTTGGGAGAGATATAATCATCCCCAATAGTTTCCATACACCTTAAAGAGGCATTTATGAAGTTCCTAAATATGCTCCCACATCAAGGTCTGTATTCTTAGAATGATGCTTAGCAGTCCTTACCTTGCTATGACTAATCTCTGCTCCCATGTGGAAACAGATTGCTTCTACCTTTTTTGGCCTGGCAAGTGTTGCACATGGTGAGAGATCTGCAACATTTATCAAACCATACATGTTGCATCTGTTCCTTTGCCTTTCTCCTTCTAGTAAAATGTTTTTTCCACCCTCTTTTCTATGTGAGGCGATATGGGACAGATTACCTGTTATATACTGTTTGGCACAGTGCATAAATAATGATTCTCTTAAAAAGGCTCAGAAGGACAAGAACAGGAAGCGTATAGACCAGAAACAGCTTGAAATGATGCACCATACATTTTGAGAACAAAATATTTTATTTCTGTCAATAAAACTATAGTTTACAGTAGTATTTACTAAATAAATTATATAATTTCTCTTTTACAAGCAATAAACTAAATCACACATTTCAAAGACAATGTATGTACATAACATAAGGCCTTGTTATAAATAGCTTTTTTTCTCATTTCACTATCAAACAGTGAAAATATCTTTAGAGGCTATTGTCCATAAAGCAAGTGCAGACATTTACATTAATCCTTGTTTGAAATCAATTTGGACTTCCAACAATATGGACCTAAGTAATTACGATTCTGGGGGAGAAAAAAGTGGAATTAGTTTTATTTACCACTGTGTTGATGATGGATCTTTAAATAGGTAAAGCAGATTACATATTTTGCTTGTACACAATCACTGAATACATGCAAATGAAATCATGAGAGTCAATAGGAAAATATCACTTCCAAGTCCAAAAAAGGTGATTGGCACTAGTATAGAAAGCATCTTAAATACAGTTTATGCAGTTCTTCACAGTTTAGCAAGCAACAGCACATGATAGCAAAGTGTGGAATGTTTCATGTCACATCTGTTGAGTCTAGCTATCATTTCCACGGTTCAAGGTTCCCATGACATTTCTCAGAGATAAGCTCCATTGATTATTACTCTTCGTCGATTAGGCTCAGCAAATTCTTCCCTTTAAATCAGGAGTGCAGAAAGTGCTCTTCATCAACCATGGTCACTTCTTATCCACTTTTACTTTGATTTTCTTTTATTCTCTATTACTGGAAATAGAAAATGATTTAAGAGGTCAGGAGGTTTTGTTTCTTTATTCTGCACTTTATAAAATAGTAATTGGATAAAATCTTTCTCTGTGACCAAAAGCACTCCTGTAGTCACACCCTACACAATATTGTAATAATCTTTGTGCAAAATATGCCTTGCAAGGTATCATTTATAAACTAGTAACACTGATCATGAATATTCTTGTGTAATGTATATACAAAAATGTATATGAAGAATTATGAACATTAAATGAAATTATAACAACCGTGTTTACCAGTCTATCGGGGGAGGGAGCAAACTTGTTTCTCAAAAACAAAAGACAAGCTGACACCTCTAGCCAGGTGTCAAAGTTGGTTGGTAATCACCTGTCACGAGGGCATTCTCTGGCAACAAAGGGGGACAGGAACAGATCTATATGTATTTTAGCAAATGACATTGAACCTCTTTAACCACCAGTTTCTATGTATTCTTCCTCACATCTGGAATGAATATTATCCATGGATAACACATTTCAAGGGTGCAAACACGCCCCAGGTCTTTTTCACCTAAGATGACAAAGGAACAAGCCCTTTGACTTTGTGGGGAGATTCTGACCCCTTAGCAGGGGTGAAAGTAACTTAAAAGTCTTACCAGCAGGGGGGCCTGGCTCCGGGCCCCCAGAAGGGGCGGGGCCATGGATAGAGGGGGGGGGGGGGGGGGGGGGGGGGAGATCAGTCTCTCCCAGCCAGCCCTTCAGCGCTGCCGGGCCCGCACAGCCCAGACTCCGACAGCGATTTAAAGAGCCCGAGGCTCTGGCTGGGAGCCCCAGGCCCTTTTAAATTGCCAGGCCCTGGGGCACTTGCCCCTTTTGCCCCCCCCCCCCCTCGGCGGCCCTGGGGGAGGCAAAAGGGCAGTGACATTAAAGCACTGCCGTGGCAACACTTTATGGGCCTGTACACAGCCAACGTTAACAGCAGCCACTTCTTACCTGTATACCGTACTGGCCCGTACCAGCCCACTTTCATCTCTGCCCCTGAGACTCTGGTCAGCACAGTTGCTGGAAACATGTGGTAAGGATTTACCTTGAGCCAAGTCTAGCTTGTTAAATTTTAGCTACTAGGAAGCATTTTATCTTGATTTTTCCTGTAACCATTTCTGACTTTGATACCTTTATATTTGTAAAAAGCAACAAGAGAGTCCTGTGGCACCTTTAAGACTAACAGATTTATTGGAGCATAAGCTTTCATGGGTGAATACCCACTTCGTCAGACGCATGTGGGTATTCACCCACAAAAGCTTATACTCCAATACATCTGTTAGTCTTAAAGGTGCCACAGGACTTTGTTGCTTTTTACAGATCCAGACTAACACAGCTACCCCTCTGATACTTTATATTTGTACTCACTTAAAACAACCTATTTCTGTAATTAAATAAACTTGTTTTAATTTTAATCTAAACTAATCTGGTGTTGTGTTTAAACTGAACTGTTTGGTAACACCAATTAAAGTAGCAAACTGTTGAAAATTGACCCTTTACAAGACAACAGACCTTTAATATCCAGACTGTCCAGGAGAGGGACTGGAAAGTGCAACACACATTTTTTGGGAAAATTTGGGACTGGGAATGTGTCGGCCCTGCAAGTAGTAACCAAGTCTGCTGGAAGCCAGAGTGTGACTGGAGTGTTGCTGATAGGCTGCTGGGATCAGAGTGGCTGGACCAGGGCTGCAGCTATACACAGACACTCAGTGAGTGACCTACACAATGTTAGGCTGTTTGTGAGTGGTCCTGGTTGGGAGCTACAACAACAAAGCATTGTGAAGCACTCAAGGTTGCAGGGTAGGTGGTGAGACAACCTCTCACTGGTCTGGATTGCAGCCTGGAATATGAGAGAGACCCTCCATCTCCATGCTTCGGTGACTTGCAGTATAGTTCTGCAGTGATCCTCTTTTTTTTTTTTTTTAAATTCACATGTATAGTATTATCTTCTCCCCTGTAAAATAGTATCCCTCTTACATTTATGTCTGTGAATATTGATATACTTAATACATAAAACCAATATTTGATCTTGCAAGATGCTGGGCAACCTGGATATCACTGAAGTCAGTGAAAGTGAAGGGCATCAGCCAATCACATGAGGCATTTATAACCTTGTAGGATTGATCAGGGCCTTAGAATGCACATGGGGCAAAATCCTGGTCTCATTGAAGTCAACTACAAAACTTCCATTAGCTTCAAAAGGACCAAGATTTGGCCCTTAGAAAATAAACTGAATATACATTCCTCCAGGTGTATGTTTTCTTATGGAGCTGTAAAGCCTCATGAATAATTAATGCATATGTAAATAATAAAGCTACAAAAGTCACTCATAATATGACTAATGAACATGACAGATTTAAAATTATATAACGAATTACTATATTCTATAATATTACTGGAGAAACTCATTTTTATAGCACAAATTTTATTTTTAATATTTCTGTAGGATCAGATGTGTCTATATTGGGCACTTAAATCAAGGTCAAATGGATCCCCAACAAACTTCTAGAAAAACCAGGGAAGACCATAATTGACATCACTAGAATTTCTAAAGTGAAAAAACCCCAAACCAATCCAGACTCCACTTTAAGAATTTCTTTGTACATCCAAATAAAGCACAGAAGACACAAAAGCCCCATTTTTATTGAACTCTTTTGTAGGTCACTGTTAACTTTAGTTCCAGATAAAGGTATTTAATTAACCTTCAAACAATTCAAGAAAAGAATCTAACCTTGGCAGTGGAGGAAAATGAAAGCTCCTCAGGCATTTTGAATAGCTTATCTTATTTAGGAAAAGGCAACCAACAGATAGAAATCATACCCAAAATGCTAATTAAAATAAATGTATCTGGCACCAGGCATATGATCCACATAATGTTACACTGCTGCAAACTTTCAGAACTGTGA
This sequence comes from Trachemys scripta elegans, assembly GCF_013100865.1. Taxonomy (NCBI): domain Eukaryota; kingdom Metazoa; phylum Chordata; order Testudines; family Emydidae; genus Trachemys; species Trachemys scripta. The sequence continues at coordinate 90,958,346 of NC_048303.1, read as the reverse complement.
TTCAGTTGTACACTGGAAAATGGCGCAAGCAGAATTTTGTAATCAGTTGCTTACTGAATAGACTGAAGCATATCTCCCCTCATCCTCAGTGTTTGGACATGACGTCCTGGCCATGGCAGGTTATGCTGCTATATGTGGGACGTGGGTTCAGTATGCAAAGTAATTTACTATGTAAAGTGAAACTGCTGAATAGGTGAATAGAATGAATTTGGGTGGATGGATGATGTGGAACTGATGACTGAATAGAAGGAATGTATTTTGATGACTGAGTGAAGTGAACCTGACAAATGAACCTTTTTTTTTTTTTTTTTAAATCATCAATTTTGCAAGAAGACAGAGCTAAATAAATCACTTTGCTAGCATGTTTTCATGAGACCAGGATAAATGAAGCACAGTTTTCCCATTGATAACTGAGCTAGTGTGTGTGGCTGAGGGGCAGGGTCTGAGTGGCCATTGTTACATCTTTGGAAAGGGTACAGTATGCGTTCCCTCACCACACCAGTCGAACTCAGGCCCCACCCTCACTTCTCCTAGCCCCCAGAGACCAATAGCGCTGTTGGCACTTGCTTTAAGTGGTTCCTGTACTGTGTACTCTGCCATTGTGACTAGCTTCTCCTTGCTTCTTCTCAAATCCCTGACCTGAACAGGCTAGTCACAATTTAGCCCTAAACATTTAGGAAAAAAGCTGCACACAGTTTACAATGTGTAAGGAGAAGGATTGACAGGACTGAAGTTGGACATGACTACAGACTGACAGAATTAGTGCTGTGTCACAAAAATGACGCTCATGGTAGTGAGAAGAAAGGCAACTGGGCTGTAGGGGGTTGGTGTCTGGAATGCCCCACTCTGGGTCCAAACTTGCTATTTCAGGCAAAACTCCCATCTTCAATGTTCAGGAACTGTTTCTCTTTGAGCAATACCTATGGCGCAGTTGTTGCAGAGACACTGAGGGCAAACAGAGAAGCAGCGTTTCCTGCCTATATTGATAATGAATGAATATGGTCATGGCGATCAGAGCTGAAATCTTGGATGGGAAACGCATAACAAGACAAAAGTGACCGACAGCTACAATAGGCGAAACACTGAATCAAATAATTAGTTTGTACTAGCCAGGCTTTGTTATGTAATGGATTTAGAACGTGCTCCATCATTGGAGCATATTTTTGTGCTCTATTAATTTTTCATGCATTCATTCCTCAGTAAATTGATTTCCTCATGCAACACATTAAAAAGCCTCAGGGCGCCAATAATTTATGGTTTATTGAAATTTACACAGGCTTTCTGCACTCGACTCACTTCGCTAATGTGTTAATTGTAACCTGAAATACCTTTGCATTTAGTAAAGCACATTTTTCTTGTATCTGACTTCGATACAAAGAGAGATGGATGCCTTGCTGTGGTTATATTCTTTCTTAAAAACTTAAAATTTATGTCCCGTGGTCCAAACTCTGCTCTCAGATGCCTGGGTATAACTTCAATTAAAGTCAATGGCAGCCATGCACTCCTATCAAAGGACAAAATTAGGACCTGTGTATTTCAAAGTGAACATTTTCCTTTTTAAAAAGAGGCAGTAATAAATGGATAAAAAAATACTTTCAACCATATTAGACTACAAATGTGTACTCCATTTTAGATGCCACAGCAACAACAGATGGCAGCATTGTGGGGGTTTTGTTTTTGTTTTTCCCCCCCCTCAAAAGAAGATAATTTTGAAGGCCTCCATTTTTGGGTTCAGAGCCTTGGACATCTTGGGCCTGATCTTCAGAGGTACTAAGCATCCACAGCACCAATTGATTTGTCAGGATTGGGTCCACTCCATACTACCCAACCTCCCCAATACATACCTTAGGATTCAAAGACATTTGTTGAGATTTAAAGGAGGGCTCCAGATGCTTTTGTGTTCAGTTCAAAAAAGCTTCTGCTTGTGCACAACACTGACAATGTCACTTAATAAACAGGGAGCTTTGGACAATATTGTCCATAGACATATACACTATCCCTGCAATGACTGGATGTGGAGAAAGCTACTAGAGGGGAGGCTGTTCTAGATTTGATTTTGACAAATAGGGAAGAACTGGTTGAGAATTTGAAAATGGAAGGCAACTGGGGTGAAAGTGATCATGAAATGGTAGAATTCACTATTCTAAGGAATGGTAGAAGGGAGAACAGCACAATAGAGAGACAATGGATTTCAAGGAGGCAGACTTTAGCAAACTCAGGGAGTTGGTAGATAAAATCCCATGGGAAGCAAGTCTAATGGGAAAAACAATTGCAGACAGTTGGCAGTTTTTCAAAGAGACATTATTAAGGGCACAAGAGCAAACTATCCCACTGCATAGGAAAGATAGGAAGTATGGCAAGAGCCCAGCCTGGCTAAACCAGGAGATCTTCAATGATCTAAAATTCAAAAAAGAGTCCTATAAAAAGTGGAAACTTGGTCAAACTACAAAGGATGAATATAAACAAATAACACAAGTATGTAGGGACAAAATTAGAAAAGCCAAGGCACAAAACAAGATCACACTAGCTACGGACATAAAAGGAAACAAGAAAACATTCTACAAATACATTGGAAACAAGAGGAAGACCAAGGACAGAGTAGGACTTGGTTACTCAATGAGGGGGGAAAAGACAACAACAGAAAATGTGGAAATGGCAGAGGTGCTTAATGACTTCTTTGTTTCGGCTTTCACGTCAATCGGAGGTCTAAAATAGTGAATGCCAGTGAAAATGAGGTAGGATCAGAGTCTAAAATAGGGGAAAAAAAAACAAGTAAAAAATTACTTAGACAAGTCAGATGTCTTTAAATCACCAGGGCCTGAGGAAATGCATCCTAGAATACTCAAGGAGCTGACTGAGGAGATATCTGAGGCATTAGCAATCATCTTTGAAAAGTCATGGAAGATGGGAGACATTCCAGAAGACTGGAAAAGGGAAAATATAGTGCCCATCTATAAAAGGGAAATAAGGACAACTTGGGGAATTACAGACCAGTCAGCTTAACTTCTGTACCCGGAAAGATAATGGAGCAAATAATTAAGCAATCAATTTGCAAACACCTAGAAGATAATAACGTGATAAATAACAGTAAGCATGGATTTGTCAAGAACAAATTGTGTCAAACCAGCCCGATAGTTTTCTTTGACAGGGTAACAAGCTTTGTGGATAGAGGGGAAGTGGTAGATGTAGTATATCTTGACTTTAGTAAGGCTTTTGATACTGTCTCGCATGACCTTCTCATAAACAAACTAGGGAAGTACAACCTAGATGGACTACTATAAGGTGGGTGCACAACTGGTTGGAAAATCATTCCCAGAGAGTAGTTATCAATGGTTCACAGTCATGCTGGAAGGACATCATGAATGGGGTCCCGCAGGGATCAGTTCTGGGTCTGGTTCTGTTCAATATCTTCATCAATGATTTAGATAATGGCATAGAGAGTACACTTATAAAGTTTGCAGACAATACCAAGCTGGGAGGGGTTGCAAGTGCTTTGGAAGATAGGATTAAAATTCAAAATGATCTGGACAAACTGGAGAAATGATCTGAAGTAAATAGGATGAAATTCAATAAGGAGAAATGCAAAATACTCCACTTAGGAAGGAACAATCAGTTGTACACATACAAATTGGGAAATGATTGCCTAGGAAGGAGTACTGCGGAAAGGGATCTGGGAGTCATAGTGGACCACAAGCTAAATATATGAGCCAACAGTGTAATGCTGTTGCAAAAAAACCCAAACATCATTCTGGGATGTATTAGCAGGAATACTGTAAGCAAGACACGAGAAGTAATTCTTCCGCTCTACTCCGTGCTGATTAAGCTCAACTGGACTATTGTGTTCAGTTCTGGGTGCCGCATTTCAGGAAGGATGTGGACAAATTGGAGAAAGTCCAGAGAAGAGAAACAAAAATGATTAAAGGTCTAGAAAACATTACCTATGAGGAAAGATTGAAAAAATTGGGTGTGTTTAGTCTGGAGAAGAGAAAACTGAGAGGGGACATAAGAGTTTTCAAGTACATAAAAGGTTACAAGAAGGAGGGAGAAAAATTGTTCTTCACCTCTGAGGATAGGACAAGAAGCAATGGGCTTAAATTGCAGCAAGGGTGGTTTAGGTTGGATATTAGGAAAAACTTCCCGTCATGGTAGTTAAACACTGGAATAAATTGCCTAGGGATATGGTGGAATCTCCATCATAGGAGATTTTTTAAAAGCAGGTTGGACAAACACTTGTCAGGAATGGTCTAGATAATACTTAGCCCTGCCTTGAGTGCAGGGGACTGGATTAGATGACCTCTCAAGGTCTGTTCCAGTTCTATGATTCTATGTGCACATAGTATCTGACTCCATACATCATTTAAGGCATACTGCTACACAGTGTATATTCAAATTTTAACCAAGATTTGAGTATACAATACAAGCGTTAAAAATAAATGATTAGTTAGAAAAACAAACAAGCCAGGGGTTTTATTACAAAGCTCATGTGCTAAAGGATTTACCCTTATTTTCAAAATATACAACAAAGCACAGTATTTATAAAATCAAGTAAATTCCACATTTATATGACACTGTTGTATTGTTGGAAGAAATTATTATATTACTCAGAATGGGTTCTGTGCGAAAATAAAGATAATGGAGACTGTTACTTGGACTATGCAGAGTGTTTGGCAAATAGAAACTCTCAGCATCACCGGCCCTATCAGACGAGGAAAGAAGAAACAAGGATATTTTAAGGAGGGATTAAAACTGTTTTGTTGCGCTCGTTCTCTATATTTAGTTATATAAGAATGTTTTGATTATCTCTTATTTTGTTGCTTTGTTTATGGTTAATCATAAATATATGTTTATACTTAACATTTAGCAAGAAATTTACCTTCATTCTATTATTTGCTTTACTAATTAACTGCATCTTCCATGAGAAAAAAGCACACTGATATTTTAAATATGTATAAATTAGCTATTAAAAATTAATGGATTTCATACAAATGCCTCTTTTAAATTAAAGACTCCAGAAAAATAAAGTCTTTATGATTTATAAAGTTCAAAAATTAATTAACTGAAAACATTCTTTAGCCATCTGACACCAACCCATTCTTACACTACTTGAATATTTGGAAACCACTGAGATTGCCTTGAACTTATTCTACACGAAGCACGCTTAGTCATGTATTATTAATAAATTCTACGTTTGATTAATTTAGTATCTGGACTAAAAAGGTTTAACAGGAAAATAAAATAACCAGCAGTGTTTTACAGTAAAGTCTGACAAAAGTATTTTAACGTGAACACCAATTAAAGTGATCATATGTCCAAATTTTTCATTTAAGGTCCTACAGTCTTTGAATCTTCTTTTATGACACCTGAAATGTCTTGTTTTTTCCCCATTACAATCAAAATATTTGGCTTTTTTATAGTCACAACATATTTGTTCATAAAATATTGTTATACAATGTGGAATTTGTTCTATTTACCAGGAACAATTCAGTGGAACGAGGGTTCAGAGTAATGACTAGTGTTTGGAGTGAAAAGAAAAATTGAATGATGTAGACACTGTCAAAGTTGTTCTTTTGCTCAGAGAGAATGTTAAATGACACTTGTTCAATGTTTCATGATAATTAATTCATAATGATAAGCTAGTGGAAAAAATTCTCCACTCTGAGTCAGAAGCTGGCAGTAACAACATCAACTCTTTTTTTTTTTTAAGTGTCCTTTTCTGTGTCTCTTTCACAACCTGAAAAAATGTCATCACAATTTTCCTGATTTTCAGTTTTGAAAATATGGTCACCTTAACATTATTTGTCATTAGTGTGCTTTCAAGGTTGTCTTCCCCCCCACACACTGCCCCCCATATGTTCAGAACAGCAGCTGCAAGAGAGCATTTTTTGCATTTCTACCCCGATTTAAGAGTTTAAAAAGCAACAGCCGCTAATGCAGAGTGAAACTAACCAGGACTGTGGTCAGCAATGGACTTCCTGGAAAAGTGACTGCAGGAGTATGGCACTACACTTCCTTAGCAATCCCCAATATTGATAGTTTGTCACAGGCATTCACAGTGCAACATGTAATATATATTAGACATAACAGACCCAATTCTGATCTCACACTAGCATGGACACAAACCGAGTAACTCCACACCAGTTTAAAATTAGATGAGAATCAGGTCCAGTAGCTATGAATAAATTTCTGCTGGCTGATGCCTATACACAAAGGCCAGAAAACAAATGGCCAAAAGAAAATGTAAAATGGAAGTTCTGTCCTGATTTTGGCTTCCCCACAAAACCCATGAAATACTCTGGAGGCTTTTCAGAATAGAAGCCTTGTAGGGGGTTTCCAGGTGGGTGTGGTCTATACATTTGTCTGTGTAAACCCCTTTACCTTTCTATGGCATGTAAGCAGCACCCCAAACCTGCAGATTGGATTATTCCTATTCTGGACTGAAATCTCCTTTGCAGGGCTTGGCAATTGTGCTTGGAGATACAGATGGCAAAAACAGTCAAGACGACATTTGCAGGATTATGTGCACCTGTTTCTATGATGAAATAGTGCAGTTCCAGAATTTGTCCATTAATACAACACCCAATAAACAAGAGCTCTTATCTACAACAAACTAATTTCTACCAAAACCCCCCAAGTTTACCCAACCATCTAAATTATTTGTTATACACAATATTGTTCAGAGCTAGATACTCTGCCCTACCTGTAGGTGGTAAGTTCATTTTATTTTACTATTTTCCTCATTTATAGGATAAAAGACATGACTGATCTTATTTTATTGAAGCCCTTAATATTCTTTAAGAAGCTTAGCACTTCAAAGCAAGAAGAATAAGGCAATGGAGTTATTGAAATGAAGCAAGTTAAAGCATTACACATTATAATATCTAACAGATAAGGTTTTAGAAGCTTGCCTTACAACAAAACCATTGATAAGGATTAACCAGCCTGCTAACAAGATAACCTTCAAATGACATTTAAACAGGTTTTCCTTTAATGATTGACTCATGTCAATTTCTTTTAAGATGCTGTTCAACAGATGCTTAAATCCATCTGAAAGTAGTCATCTTTGATTTGTCTAGTTTTCCTAGGAAATGCATGATTAGAATGACCAGCTTTGGTGCATTGTTCATGAAAACCATTTAATCATGATCCTAAACACAGAAAATGGAAGTGCACTCCGATCTACCAGCTGTGAATTAAGCTGAAAACATATCACTGCTACTTCAGTCCTGAGTCTTATTTTAATCACAGCTTTACCATTGTTTCAAACTATATATGATGATCTAATGAGGTCTTCAGAAGTAAAAGGCTTGTGCCACAGACTGCGTCACTGACCCTTCCTTCCTCCAGCATACAAAGTCACAAGACACCTGCTGGTCTGGGACATCCATTTGATTCTTTTGAAGTAGTTAGATGCAGAATAAGGCAGTCTACACTATAGCCTATGTCAGCATAATTTATGTCGCTCCAGGGGGTGAATAAACCACTCCCCAAGCAACATAAGTACACCAACTTGTGTGCCCAGCGCTGTTGGTGGGAGAGAAACTTCTGCCACTTGCGAAGGTGGTTATTTTATGCTGGCATAGAGTGTCTTCACCATAGACATGGCCTCAGACCCTTATCAGTTGGGTGACATAACCTTGTCTCCATAACTCTTTTATAGTTGAACAAAAGCTTGACGACCTTCAGGGCACAGTTTCTTCCTATTTGTCCAGGCTTTTGCTTGAGGGGCAGAGTGCTGTGTACACAGTCTTCTCTAAGGGGCAGGATTTTATTTACATTGCTAGTCACACTGATCAATAATACATTTAGTGTTTTAATCAGTTTTATATATTCACCCAGAGACAAAGTGATGAAATGTGTTACCTTCACCTTGAATGGTCACTTACAACACGTTAACTCTTTATGCTAAAACAATCTATTCCACCTTGTATTTAGCTGTGACACTGAGTACCTTTAGCAGACCTAAAGAAGAGCTCTGTGTAAGCTCGAAAGCTTGTCTTTCGCCAACAGAAGTTGGTCCAATAAAATATATTACCTCACCCACTCTGTCTCTCAATAAATCTAAAAATACATACCTCTGTGAGAGTCATAATGAGAAAGTTTATCACTTTAATTAAATCCAAACTAAGTTATTCCCACCACTGGATTTCCCAGCACATTCTGTCTTTTGTGCATCTTTCTTTTAGACTGTAATCTTTATTTTGGGGTTTACTTTATTTAAGTGTCCACTAGCATTTGTGCTAAGCAAATAATTAAAAATAAGCATATTATAGTTTTCTAAGCAAAATAAAATGTTTCATCTAGGCTGGATTTTTTGAGAGGGAATGAAGGGAAGAGGAGATCCATGTAACTGCTCTTTATATCTCCATTTCCCCTGATTTCCAACCTTAGCAAGTGCTCCATTGGTGGTGAATATTAATGTCAACAACAAACCAGCAAGGCTGATTTATACAAAGAGTAGAGTAGAGTGTAATGGATTGCTTGATGGACACAAAATTGTCAGTTAAACCAGTTCTATATATAAGTGAGCACTGGCTGCTTGCAACTGGTACTGAAGTGGGGAGCAATGACTGTTACATGGGTTGGATTATTAAAGGTGTTCGACATTCAGTTTTGCATGGCTTGAAAACTACTCAGGAGATAGAACATGTTGTGTGATAGTGCATGTAAAGTGCAAGGACAGTATGGGGATCTGAAACACAAACCACTGTAAGAGGTCTACTGGATCCCGTGGGACAAGAAAGCCAGGAACCATAAGACATCAGGAAAAACAGAATCCTAGGATAATCCTTTTCTAAGTGATAAATGATTGTCACCTTTTGGGATTTTTCATTCTAATCAGACATTTTCCTTTTTTCTCCACTGTAATTCATGCCAAAGTTTCACACAAAAACCTCTTGCTTTCATCCTATTAATCTTTTGCCTGCTCCATTTTTGAGGAAATTTCTATTTTCCATTTTAAAAACACAAAACCCCTAGAAAAATAGACCCAACACAATATCATCACATGAAATTGAATGTATTTGGGTGGCAGGGGGAGAGACAGCAAGTATTGATTTTATTACAAAATGCTGTCTTCATGCTGGGATTTCCAAGTAGACCTGAAAGAGATATCTTTCCAAATCCCCATTACAATCCAATTGGATTTGGGTGCCTTTGAGGCTTGAAAATCCTAAACATAGTGATCAGAGTTATTTAAAAGCAGAACTGCACAGACACATATGTAGATAATCCAAACTGTGGCCTTATAAAGGAGTTTCTCACTTCAAATAATGAAATTTGCTATACAGCAAAACACAGACTACTCACTGGGAACCACAGCAAAAGAGGAAAGCTGTAACTTCAACATACTTCTGCAGCCACAGCTGCGTTGTTAAGAGTGAAAAAGGAACCACTGTTTATTTTAAGTCCAGCTGTGCAAAACCAGTTGTTTTTGACTTCACAAATATTTGTATGCAGAAATGATAGTTTTCAGTCTTGGAAAATTAAGCTGCAACACTATGAAAAGTTCATGGTGTGAAGTAAAAAAAAAAGTCTGCTTTTCCACAAGATTGTAAAAAAATTATTATTGCTAGGGTATGTTGAGAAATGTTTTGGCATACCTCTTGAATAATACAACAATGAATAATCACTTAGTGAACATTTGAATTCTTTAAGATCCTGATTCAGCAGGGTACTTAAGTGTGTGCTTAAGTTTAAATACTTGGAATATTTCAGTGGGACTATTGTGATCTTAAATAAATAAAACTAGAAGAAATCATAAATTAAGAAATGAAAGCAACACAGTCTGACAACTTACTAAATAGACATCCAAAACTGAAGCATTATCATTTTCCATTTCCAGTGTGCTCTGTTCTGAAGTCAAGTAGATGGCACTGTCTTCTAGGGTGAACGTTGAACTCGAAGGTAACCCTTTACTGGAAATACAGGGGGGGATATAATGAATACAAAAGCAAATTACATAGGGGAAAAAAAAAGCCCTACAAACTTCAACACTTACGTTTTTGTACTATTTTACAACTTGTTTCCCCCCCCTCCCCACTTCTTCAGAGCTATACTTTTTAAGCCGACAAGTGCAAATATGGCCGATTCCTCGTTAGCGAAAAGTGCTCACGTACGACTAATGTGCCTTATCCACACATTTCTATTGGTTGGGTTGCATTAAATAAAATGCTATCAGGAAGAAATGATGCTCTTTCTGAACGCTGTAGGCCAAATCCTGCTCAAAGTTACAACAGGATAAATCTGGAGTAACTTCACTGTCGTCAGAAGAGGTATTCCAGTTTTCACCGGATATAACTGGGAGAAGAATTTCCTGCTGTGCCCTTAATTTTTAAATTAAACCCAATGACGAGCGTAATAGCACCCCCACATAACACAAAAGGCTAAACCGTCCAAATAATACTCATTATATCCCCTACTTCAATTTAGTACAAAAGAAAAGGAAAAATTGACATTTTAGCCTCCCACCAATGTGATCAGGTTATACTGTGATCAATTTATAGTCATGTTTTTCCTGTTTCACTCATCCTGAATTACAAACAGTCATTACTTTGACAATGTAGCCTATTATTTATTATCCTGAAGTACCATTGTTTTCTTCATTTGGCCTAAATTAACTGTTATGTGTGAGGGAACACCCACAACAAGATTGTACCTGCACACAATTCAGAGTAACGAAGTTCAGTAATCGAGGACTGACCATATTGTATTCTGGTGTGCAAATATGGGATTAATTTTCAAAAGCATGTCCCCATGCAAAACAACAACAACAAAAAAGACATGAAAATGTGCTGGTGTGTGCAATTAATGCAGTTGTGCATATGTAAGGCTAATTCTTTATCCACTGGGTGTAATTAGCTGATTTTAATGAATAATCGTAGGGAGGAAGTGTGAAACTGCAGGTGGATTTTTGCACTTTCTTGCAGGAAGAGCTTGGGCCTTCATTTTTAAAAATTGTCCCATAAGGCTAGGATTTTTAAAAGGAGTCTAAGAGTGACATGCCCACCCCTTGCTGAAAGTCAATGGCACTGTGGTACCAAAATCCCAGCCTAGATTTTTAGTCCCAGATTTTCAAAGATGGTCATCCTTGCTTCATCCACAAGCATCCCAGGCAACCAGTTACAGTGCTGCCACTCCAGGAACTAGGAAAGAAGGATTCATTTATTCCTCCCCTGAAGAACTTCCCAGGTTACAGTTTGACTACTTGGGTTGTGTGCTGGGGACAGGTTTTGCTCCTATGTGTATGCCTAAGAAAATGCACATCACATACTACAAGAGTATTAGTCATTGCACTAGTCAGTATTATTAAGTCTCCTTTTCAGAATCAGTAAAATTAACACTCAAAATATAAAACAAATACAAACAGAATATAAAACAGAACGGATAAAAATGCCCAATACACCTGATGCCATACTAGTATTAGATGCATTCTATTACATTAAGATAGTATTGTTATTTTGTTATCTAGTGTATTGGGTGTCTTTTCAATAATAAGGCCTTATTCCCTTTCCTTCTGGGCTTATCCAATTCCCACTAACTTCAGGGGAAGTTGGATAAGACCCTCTATTTATATGCCATCTAGTAACATTTCAGTCATACTACTTTCATTTAACTAAAGACAACAAACAATAAATGAAGCCAATCTGCCAGGGTAGCACTGGGAGTGCTTCTTGAATGTTGACTATGTTTTATCATGCCACACAAATAAAGCACTGGCTTGAAAGATGTTGTCCCTGGCAAAAAAATTGAGAATTAAACAGAAACAAGAGTTGCTTTAGCTTTCAAAATTCAATAAACTCATGGGGCCTAATTCAAACCTCAGTATGTACAAAGGCACACACACACACGGCCATGAAAGGATGGGAATCACACAGAGGGTGTGGGGTAGCTGTTATTTATGTAAGGATGGGGGCAGGTGTGACTGCAGAGACCAAAGGTCACCCTCCACTTTGGAAGATAGTGCTCCAGGCAGCTGGGTGTAGAGCAGACTGGCAGGCTGCAGTTTACAGCAGGTTCTCAGTGCTGTTTTGTAATGTTTAAATAGAAATAATTTAAATGATTAAAACACAAGCTCTTCATGCCCTAATAAGACTGCCGCCAATACACAGTGGCTTTTCTATCCTGCCCCAAAAAGCTGCAGAGCTCACATTCTGCAAGTCCTCTATGTTGGGAGCTGGAGAGACAGGGTGTAAGAGTTGGGTCGGGACATTTTAGCTGTTTTCCCCGATAAATCAGCCAAAAGTGGTTCTCTGACTACTTGGAACAAAAATCTACTTCTACTCCAGTTAGTTTATTGTTTCATTCAAAGCTCCAGAAAGAACCTGGTACTATACTTTCTTTTCTAGAACACACTGCTCTCCTTTCCTTACCAATACATTATTTTCTGCTACAGCCGATGTTGCTATAGCCTCCTGTGGCTAGATAGAGCTAACACCAGTGACATGATGCTAAGTGCTGTGAAATTTAACCAGTCATTTTAGTTACTGTACAGATAGAATCCATTTTAGTAGTTAGCAGCAGTAATGGTTTCATCTTTTAAAAAATGTAGATGCACTGTCTTCACCTTACAAGGTGCCCATCACCTACACATAGCAAGGAAGGACAATGGTTTCCATGTTATAGTCCCACCATGCAACAGGAGATGGGTATAAGGCAGCAGTTGAGGGAAAAAGAAAAACAGAAGGTGGGAGAAGACAAAGAGAAGCTACTCTTAATGGTCACAATCTAGTCACCCAGCCATGAACTTTCTATGAATAGGGCCCTACCAAATTCACAGCCATGAAAAACACACCATGGACCATGACATTTGCTCTTTTGTGTGCTTTTACCCTATACTATACAGATTTCATGGGGGAAACCAGCATTTCTCAAACTGGGGTCCTGACCCAAAAGGGATTTGCAGGGGGTTCCAAAGTTATTTTAGGGGGTTGCGGTATTGCCACCCTTACTTCTGCACTGCCTTCAGAGCTGGGCGGCCGAGAGCGGAAACTCTTGGCTGGGCGCCCAGCTCTGAAGGAGGCGCCCTACCAGTAAGGGTGGCAACATCATACTATTCCACCCTTACTTCTGTGCTGCTGCTGGTGGCAGCTCTGCCTTCAGAGCTGGGCAGCCGGCCTGCAGCCACCGCTCTTCAGCTGCCCAGCACCACTGTCAGCAGCAGCAGTGCAGAAATAAGGGTAGCAGTACTGCAACCTCCTCCCCCTTCAATAACCTTGCAACCCCCCTGCAACTCCGTTCGGGGTCAGGACCCCTACAGTTACACCATGAAATTCCAGATTTAAATAGACTGAAATCATGAAATTTATGATTTCAAAAATCCAATGTCTGTGAAATTGATCAAAGTGAACCGTGAATTTGGTAGGGCCCTAACTATGAGGCAACAGTAGAGAGAGTAGGGGAGAGAAAGACAGACATGGGAAAGATATATGTAAGAGGGAAGAGTAAAAAACCCAATGATAAGATAAATCATTGGTTTGGGAGTTAAGACCCCAAGACCGTGGTCCCCAACCTTTTTTGTCTGGCGGGTGCCAGATGATGAGCCACAGAGGACCGTGGCGGTGGACAAGCATCCGCCGAAATGCCGCCGACAAGCAGCAATGTCAATATGCGTCGCCGCCGAAATGCCGCCGACAAGCAGCGTCATCCAGAGGCGTTGCCGCTGAAATGCCACCAAAAATCGGCGGCATTTCGGCAGCGACGCCTCTGGATGCTGCTGCTTGTCGGCGGCATTTCGGCTGATGCTCGTCCGCCAGCCAGTACGCGGGCGCACTTAGATGCCCAGGCGGGCACCATGACACCCATGGGCACCACGTTGTGGACCCCTGTCCCAAGGGAAAGAAGGTATCATAGGAGAAAAAGGAAGAGGAATGAGACAATAGGAAGTGCGTGAGCCAGCACATTTCTTCCTGTAATTGAACTCCCTACATGTATCTATGTGGACAGCAAGCTGCCTCTTGCTTCTGTGACTATCATTTCAAATGGTCACAGGTCATCCCTTTAGCAGCCATTCATAAAAAGGTGACAGTCTCCAGCACAGAGCTGTTTATTAGATGGGGCCTTCCTCCGGTGGTCATAAGATTTCAGTTGATCAGGTCCCATGCTGCAGGGGAACCTCACTGTTGTGTGGAGGGATAGCAACAAGGAAATCACCACCCTTTCTTTCTTTTTCTTTCTTTCTATAGAAGATGGGGTAGAAAGTAAAAGCTCAACTACAAATCCTTGAAAAAGGCATGCTCAGAGCTACCTGGTGAACCAGACAATGCAAAACCCAAGATAAAGGCTGTCTCAAATACTGTGAAAAAGCTGCAGTGTGTCAATGGGCTGGCCATGTTACAAGAACTAGAGAAACTGGATTATGTGTGTGATAAAGTGGAGTACAATGGACTTCAATGGTAGGGACAATAGTAACCAACACCAGAAAAGTTGTTGTCAGAAGTCTTGGCAGCACTGATAAAATGTCACCTTTGTCCCTGGACAGGGATGGTCAGGTGCACTCACATTTCATAGGCAGCTCTTCATTTTGCAGTAAACAGAAAAAGGTTATGATGATGCCAAAAAGAGTAACACAGGAACCTGTAATATCCTAGTGGCAGAACAGAGCTTCTTTTTAATCTACCTTGAAGTTCAGTAATTGGAAAATTACAGAAAATGTAACTGATACTATAAGAAAATGTTAGCTTTTACAGACTGAAAAAAAAATCAGTACTTTATAATTTATAATTAATGGAGATATCCCATTTCCTAGAACTGGAAGGGACCTTGAAAGGTCATCGAGTCCAGTCCCCTGCCTTCACTAGCAGGACCAAGTACTGATTTTGCCCCAGATTCCCAAGTGGCCCCCTCAAGGATTGAACTCTCAACCCTGGGTTTAGCAGGCCAATGCTCAAACCACTGAGCTATCCCTCCCCCCCACTTTGCAAACTTGGAACAGCAGGTAGAAGCTCCCCTTTATTTATATACCTGAGAAGTTTGTGTCTTATTTTTAGGTGAAGCATCTGGTTTGGAATCATTGCTGGAAAGGGCATGTGAACAAGGACTGTCAGTACTGGGAAGCTAATCTGTAAAGTGAGTAAAGGAGAAAGTGGAAATTCTGAGTCACCAGCACATTAGTTTGCATTTGGAACCCATGCTGGTGCCAGAATGCAGGCTATAGCCTTTGCCAAGAGCCAAGTTCTGCCACACATTAAGCTGCAGTTTAATGTTTATTGATAATACTGTAATGTCACTTCAGTAATACACTGTCTGCAGCAAACTAGCACAGAAATACAAAAGAACATACTGCCTGCGCCAATAAGGCTCCTCAGTTGGAAATCAGTCTGATGGCAGAAACCAGTCATTTAGGTTTATTAAAATTGTTTTCTTCATTGTGTTATGACAATTTCTAGAACAGTAGGAGAGACCATGCAATAGGCGGAAGCTATGTTTAAAGCTAGGCCTACTCTGGTTGTCTTTTCCTTTTAGAGGTATATGATGAGAATCAAACAGGCCTTCCCTTATTGTTTGCTGAGCAACTGGATCCAACTTTGAGAGGTGCTGTAATCTGCCATTGTGTTATAGCATGGAGAACAGCTAAACGCCCTCGCTCCTCCTCAGCACAATCTGGTAAATGCACTCAAGTGAACAGACTCCATTTTTATCTGCTCCTCAGCTAGAACAGATGTTGCTTGAGAAAGTAAAACCTTTACCTACTTAGATGAATTGCAGAAACCCTGCCATGGACATGAGATGCAACAAGTATGTTGATTTTGTCCTGGTTAAGGATTACTCACATAAATCAGGGTTGCGGGATTGGGCGCAAAGTTACTGATAGAATAATCAAAACTAAGCTAAACCTATGGTAAATATGTAACAGCACAACTCTTACATGCTTACATACTGCTCCTAGCTTTCTAACAAATGAGGGTAACAATGTCAGACTAGGTCAAAAAACTGATTGCACAAAAATCTGGCAAACCTATTTGCGGGGGAGGGTGGAAATCAACAGACTGAAAATCTGGTAGGAAACCCTCAAACCTTCCTAAATTTGAACACAGACATTTTTACTCTTCAACAAAATCTCCTGTCTTTATTTACTTATTTTTATTGAATTGTACTGGTCATTTAAAAGGTCCCAAAATTGAAAATTCTGGAAAACGCTAGTTATAGAAAAGATATGGCATTGAAAATGCAAGCTTCCCTATGCTGCTCTGTCAGTAAGCTTTGACTCTGGTCTACCTGTAGGAGTAATGGGATCATTTAGTCTCCACACCAATTCGATATATGCCTCCGCAGAACTCCAGCAAGTGTGCCAATTAGCAGGACAGGCATAAATAGATTTTTTGGGGGGTGATATGGACATATCTTGTAGGAACTGAATTGAAACTATCAACTGCTTTCGTATAGGCTAAATTAATGTCACAGTTTCTTCAGTATAAGGTGTGGCTCTGGTGTATTGTAGTGTTACTATCATCTAATATAGATGAACATTATACTCATTACTCGAGTATCTCACAATATTTACCCCTATGCATCAGCACCTAGAATAGCTGCACACTGACAACTTTCCCATAAACATGAGGGTTCTCATGATAGAATATTAAGCTTTTCTGAGGCAGCCTACAGCATATCAACCCTGGATATAAAGTTTTCAAATGCAGTGCTTACAGAAGGAGGGCAGAAAACAGCCTTGTTTCACAATGGCTAAGTAAAGTAGCAGCTACATGGGCAGTAAAACAGATGTCCTAACAAATGAGCTTTTAAAAGCTGTGGAAAATGCATCCAAATACATGTACATATTTGCACGGAGACAACTCACTCTTTATGGACCTATTTGGTATGACTGAATAATTAGTCTAATACAGGGGTGGGCAACCTGAGCTTGAGGAGCCAGAATTTACCAACGTACAATGCCAAAGAGCTACAGTAATACGTCAACAGCCCTGCATCAGCTCCGCCCTGGCTCCCAGCGCTTCCCGCCCACTGGCAGCCCCGCCAATCAGCACCTCCCCCTCCCTTCCGATCAGTTGTTTTGTGGCATGCAGGATGCTCAGAGGGGGAGGAGTGAGGGCATGGCAGGCTCGGGGGAGGTGGCAGGAAGGGGTGGAGTGGGGACAGGGCTGTGACAGAGCCAGGGGTTGAGCAGTGAGCACCCTCCGGCACATTGGAAAGTTGGCGCCTGTAGCTCCAGCCCAGGAGTCTGTGCCTAAACAAGGAGCCGCATATTAACTTCTGAAGAGCCGCACGTGGCTCCGGAGCCACAGGTTGGCCACCCCTGATCTAATATATGTCAGCAGTGGCATCACTGCTGAAGCCCAACACTGCTTTTTGGTCTATAAAAAAGGAACAAATTGTATTATAAGGAAACTATCAATGATATTTTATTTGCACTGCACTCACTATTAAGTACCAAAGATACAGCTACAGAAAAACAATAAGCAGGACTAACTTTTTTAATGCTGGCTTTGCAGTGAAGTAGATTGACAGGAAAGTTCTTTTGTGCTCCCAGATCTAAGCTAATTGCAAACCATAACTTATGAATCGGTAAACATCATGGAAGCAGGAGATCCAATCCATGAAGATGACCAAGTCAATACTTTTATGCAGCTTCCATGGTAAATCATAACAGCAGTTGGCATACATTTTCAGCACAATAGGGCTGAAAACAAGAGACCAGCATTTAAAAGCCCACTCAGTGTTTTATTCCCAGCTACAGAAGGTGTTGCAAGTGGGCAGCATGTATAGCTTCTGGGAGGCTGGATCTTGATTCAGTTTCGCATCTGACCAAAAAAACCTCCAGCTCAGTGGTAATGACTGGGTCCAGCTGGAGAGAATGTAATCCTTTCTACAGAAGCCAATCAGAGTGAGTTTTTAAGTCATTCGCTCATTGAGTTTAGATGGAGGAACCAGTCTATCACATGACAGAAGCCCTCTTCTCCTTCGCTAGTTTATACTCTGGTTGTAAGAGGCCATTAGATATGGACCAGCCTTTTAAACCTCAAAATTATTGTCTGTCTCTTTCACCTAGCTTTGTCTTACCCACTGGTCACATCTTTCATTACGTTAAAAGACCTTCCAAAACTACTGAACTATAATTTTTACATAAAAACTTTTGTTGGTAGTTTTTGCAACCTTGGTGGTTTATTACTTGTTACTGAGGATCCCTAGTTAGAATAGATGACTTATGACAAAACAAACTGTCAGTTTTTGCCACAGATGTTGGATTCTTATTTGATATCTTTAGCTGTTGTTTATTCATCTATTTGCCTCCTTGTATCTACATGGGCAGATGGTCTACCAAATATTTCTTTTGGGATCCAGAAAATTCTTCTTACTCAATTAGGGACAGGGCCGGTGCTTCCACTAGGCGACCCTAGGTGGTCGCCTAGGGCAGCAGGATTTGGGGGCGGCATTTTGCCGCCCTCAGCGGAAATTGGTCAGTGGGGGGGTTCCTTCCGCTCCGGGTCTTCAGCAGAAATTCAGCAGCGGGTCCTTCACTCACTCCGGGACCTGTTGCCGAAGTGCCCCGAAGACGCAGAGCGGAAGGACCCCCGCCGCCGAATGCTCAGAGGAGGAGCGCTGCCGCTAGGGCGGCAAAAACCCTGGTGCAGCTCCTGATTAGGGATTTTTTATTTTTTTATTTTTGCTGTTCATTCACTGAGAGATTTAACAGTACAAAGTATGCAGAAGTTGTATCAAAACCTAAATATTTGCCTCTAGTTTCTAACATCACCAAAGATAATATTTTAATGTGTCAATACAAGGAATAGTTTCATAAGAATCATAGAAATGTAGGACTGGAATGGACTACAAGAGGTCATCTAGTCCACATCCCACCTACCCAAGGCAGGATCAAGTATACCTAGACTATCCCTGACAGGTGGTTTGTATAACCTATTCTTAAAAATCTCCAGTGACAAGGATTCCACAACCTCCCTTGGTAACCTAGTCCAGCACTTAACTATCCTTATAGTTAGAAAGTTTTTCCTGATTTCTAACCTACCTCTCTTTTGATGCAGATTAAGCTGGTTACTTCTTGTCCTACTTTCTGTGGACATGGAGAACAATTGATCACCATCGTTTTTGTAACAGCCCTTCACGTATTTGAAGACTTGTCAGGTTCAACCTCAATCTTCTTTTCTCAAGAATAAACATGACCTCATAGGCCAGGTTTTCAAAACGTATTTTTGTTGCTCTCCTCTGGGCTTTCTCCAATTTGTCCACATCCTTTTAAAAGTGTAGTGCCCAAATCAGCACACAATACTCCAGAGGAGGCCTCACCAGTGCCAAGTAAAGTGGAACAATTACCTCCCATGTTTTACATATGATACTCCTGTTAATATCCCCTAAAATGATATTAGCCTTCTTTGCAACTGCATCGCATTGTTAATTCATATTCAATTTGTGATCCACTATAACCCCCAGATATTTTCTGCAGTACTACTGCATAGCCAGTTATTCTCCATTTTGTACGTGTGCATTTGATTTTTCCTCCTTAAGTGTAGTACTTTGCTGCAATATCATAATATCAATTTCTGGCACCACAACGCCTGCCCAGGCTATGCTTAGAGAAACAGCTCAGACTGGCTTTGTCATGTAAATTTCCTTGGTTAGAATACATTCAGAATTCTTTACATTCTCTAGGCCTCTCAAAATTGAAAATGATTAGACTTATTTTAAAAACATGAAATCCCTAATCAAGTTGAGATTAGAGGATATTAATAAACAATTAGACATGGCAGTTATTTCCATTACAAATGTGTCTCCTTGGTTCCCCTTTGTTAAAAAGAACCCAGGGTATGCAAGTTATTTAGACAGTTTGTCCAATAACAAGTTAAGGAGCTCTCCGTTTTCAATTTATGCAGTCAGATTACTTAGGGTATGTCTACACTTAAACACACACAAAACCCTGTAGCAGCAAATTTCAGAGCCCAGATCAACTGACTTGGGTTCACGGGGCTTATGTTCTGAGGCTTAAAATAGGAGGGTAGACCTTCCCACTTGGGGTGGAGCCCAGGCTCTGAAAACTGGCGAGGGGGGAGAGTCTCAGAGCCTGGGCTTCAGCCTGAGTGGCAACACCTACACTGCTACTTTTAGCCCCATAGCCCAAACCCTGCTAAAGCCCTGAGTCAGTTCACCGGGGCTCTGAGACTTGCCAACCGTGGTTCCATCTCCCCTTCCCCCAGTGGAGACATACCCTTAGAAGGCTGATGTACTGACATCAAGAAACATAACCACTTCTGTCCATGCGGCTCTGAGCAGGTAGAAGACCTATCCAATTATTTATTTTGTTGTAATCTGTACTGCCACTTGAGGTCAAAATGGCTTTCCATGGTTTTGTCCTTTTTCTATGACCTCTCAGAAAACAGAGTATTTATTAGGAAATTACATATCTGATCAAAGCGATTGTCCTATTGCCCTATTTGCATGGTCAGCCAATAAAATAAGGAAAAGGCAAGTGGCATGGTGCATATATATGGCTTAATCACTTTATGGTCTTTCGACATTTGTATTTATATTATTTTAATATTCTAAAATTTTGGATTTAGTTTTAAGCTTTACAGTAATATATTTTGTTTTTGGTGCATTGGTCTCCGGCTAAGTCACTGATAATAAACTTGACCTGCTTGTAGTACTTTGCACTTGCCTATATTGAGTTTCATCTGGTTGATTTCAAACCAATTTTCCAATTTGTCAAGGTTGTGTTGAATTCTAATTCTGTCCTCCAAAGTGCTAGCAACCCCTTCCAGGTTGGTGTCACCCACACATTTTATGAACACTCTCCACTCCATTATCCAATTCATTAATGAAAATACTTAATAGTATTGGATCCAGGACAAACCCCTGCAGAACCCCTCTAGGTTGTTCTTCCTAGTTTGACAGGAAACTATTGATAACTATTTTTGAGTAGCTCAGTAGAGCAGTACCATAAACTCACAAACCAACTAATGCAAGATTTATAGCAAAGACACATACATTATTAAACATCCTCTAATGTCTCATTGAGTAAAAAAAAAGAGTACGTTTAAATGGTACAGAACTCTCTAAATGAAGAAAAAAACTGGATTTCTTTTCTGAAAACCCAAATCAATCCTTGGTCTCAGCAGTAAACAGTAATTTCAAATCTTGTATCTGAATTCATGAGTGAGTCAATATTCCTTCTGCTGTCAAAGTACCTCAAACAACCCAAACTTCAATAAAGAAAATTTCAAATTAAATTCTTCCTAGATTGTAAACTCTTCAGGGAAGTGACCATCTTTTGCTATGCATATGTGCAGTGCCTAATTCAAGGAGATATTTGGGCTACTGCAATAAATGTAATACAAATCGAACTGAGGCATTGTTAGTTAAGATTACTTAGAATGCATATTTAAAAAGTCTTGTCTACTTAGTATTCAGAGACAAACAACCTTTCAGATAACTGGTGTAGGACCAGTGCAATAATGAGACAGATTTCTGTCCGTGTTCCCCCCCTGCCCTAAAATTTAGCCACTAATATTACATTAAAACGATGCTAAGGTTAGTGATGATATCATTGGACAGAAGGAATTCTACGCTTTCCAACGGCATAAATAATATTATTGTAGTGCATGTGACTCAGAAAATATCAGGCTTTAAAACTGTCAAAAACTTACATTGGCCTTTTGGTCTAGCAGTACTTTTGTGATACTGATCCAACTCTGTATACCTCAAATCCTGGCTTACAACAGTATAATTTTCAATCCTGCTATCACATTTTCCTCTTTTGTATAATACTTTAGTACAAGGTTTCCTACTACTGAACCCTGTCACCAATCCTTAGTTTCAATAAAATATTTATCCTCAAGAGGAACAGGTAATTGATATATTCTGGTGACATCATTTGTTTCATACTGTAGGCATAAAACATTTTATACATGGTGCATCAAAATTGAGAAATGTGTTAATTACTGCAGCTGGAACCCTTTTCTAAAAAAGAAAGATAGCACAGCCTTTCAAATGTGCAAAGCTTTGCAGACAAGATGAAATACTGCCTCAACCAACTTTCCAACCATTCAAACAAATTACTGCCTACTCTTTTGAATCTTAAATTAGTAATTGAACCGAAACTGGCATGTGTATCAGTACTGCTCCAAAAAAAACTATATACAGTAAATGCACAAAATCTCTTAATGCAACTCTTAAAATCATCAAAAGCCTGGACGTGCAAAAGTTCAGGTTTCCATAGTGATGTCTACATACCTGCACACCATATAGGTTTGAAGGTACACATTCTATTATGCAATAACAGATTAAGCCATGTATTTAACCGGAAAAACACTACTACTAAATATATGCGTAAGCAACAGATTTTACATTGAATTTGAATTTTTTGCATTTAGTTTTCCCAAGAGTTTCATAAATGGAATGTTTCCTGCGATTAATACTAGCAATTAAATGGTCCCAATTAAGTTTAGCAGGTCACACAGAAGTGAACGGGGTCAAAGTGGAATGAGGTTCCATCTCTGTTGTTGGTCTCATTTTGCTGAATACAAGTCAATGTTACAGTCCCCCACCTCCCCCCGCCTTTTTTTTTTTTTTTTTTTTTTTAAGTGTAGTTAGAAATTTCTTACAATGGAAAGCTATTTTAACTCCCGCCCACCTTGGAGGAGGGGAGAGAGAGGGAACAAAACAGTTGAGTAGATTTTGCAAACTCTCCCATCTGCTCTCACATATATTCATTTTCACAAGAAGTCCAGGCATAAGATGTTTCAGACCAAAACATTACTGTTTCAGCAAGTTTTAACAGTATAAAAACAAGGAGGAGGATACAATATAAAGTGTTTTGCAACCTGAATTATAGTAATCATCATCAGTGATGTCTATGTTCTATAGAAACACAATATTAGTGTTTCTCTCTGGTTACCTTACTTTCTTCAAGCTATGGTATAAAAACTATAGAGAACAGAACAGTCAAAAAAACCATATACAGATGAAATCTTATCTGATAGAAGTGGAGTAAGTTTTACTGTTTAACCTAACACCCATACAGAACTCACAAGGACAGATTATGCAATTGAATGAATTCATTACATGTGGCACAAGTCACAAAAGGAGATGTTGCTTTTTATTTAGAAAGTGGCTTTTTGACAAAAGATACATGTTTCATTATAAAGTTCTTATGAGATGTATTGATTAGCTACTTTTAAATTAAACCTCACAAACAAGTCCTGAAGATATTTCCTTTGTGTTCTCATTGTTTTAAAAGAGAATGCCACAGCCTTTGCCTATGGATCTTGCAATTTTTGTGTAATATTATGAACTTTTTAGTACACAGGCATGACAGAGGGATAGACTGAAAGCAAAAACAGTAGGCAGAAGGGGAAGAGAACCACAGGGAAACAGAGGAAAAGAGCAATAGAGAAAGCTAGAACAAAGGAGCAGACAGGAAAAATAGGGAGAAGAAAAGAAGCAATTGAAAAAACACAGCTAAGAGGCAGCAAACAGGAGAGAAATGAAGAAAAATGGAGAAAACCCATCCTACAGACACACCAGCTTGCATCCTTCAGAAAGAAGGGCTAGCCTAGGAAAGAAGCTAGCAAGAAGTAGGAATTTTCTATGAACAGAAAAACTAAAGAGGAGACAGAACATGCAACATTTCTTCCAGTATTAATATACTTCCAGGAGCTGCGCCAGGGTTTTTGGTGCCCTAGGCAGGGGTCCTCCGCGCTCCCAGTTGTCGTCGGCAATTCTGTGGCGGGGGTGTGTGTGGGGGGGGAAGGTGTCCTTCCGCGCTCCTGGTCTTCAGGGCACTTCGGCGGCGGGTCCTGGAGCAAGTGAAGAACCCGCTGCAGAATTGCCGCCAAAGACCCGGAGCGCAGAAGGACCCCCCGCCGCCGAATTGCCGCCCACGGCGGCGAAAAGATGCCCCCCCCCCCCCCGCAAATCCTGGTGCCCTAGGCGACCGCCTAGGTCGCCTAAATGGAAGTGCCGGCCCTGCATACTTCATATTACATGAAGTTCTCAGCACATTCTGGTTATAGAAATCCAGTTCTTTACTCCTTTACAATCATAAAATATCCTGCTATATTTTATTGCTGGGCCCCCAAGCTACCATTTACAATATTTCAGTAGGTGGCACTGGACTTCCATAAAGACCATGACCTGACTGAGCTCTTTGCAGGTTTAAAAACAGAAAACGAGTTCAGGTCCTTTTACACAGTCATGGCAACTGATACTGCACTTGACCATTTTGGATATAATTATGTGTTTTTAAATTTTTGCTGTGTGAAGAAGTTTTAGCACTCTGCTTTAGCAAATAGAGAAACAAATATTGCAGTCACTTCTGTTACATAAACAATGCACAGGATTACATACAAGAATATACATTTTCGAAGGTAAGGTTGAACTCTTTCAAATAATGGGACTTAAACTGAGCACACATGTATGTTATTGACTGTAGTCATAAGAATGGCCATATTGAGTCAGACCAAAGGTCCATCAAGCCCAGTATCCTGTCCTCTGACAGTGGCCAATGGCAGGTGCCTTAAAGGGAATGAACAGACAGGTTATCAAGTTATCCATACCCTATCACCCAATCCCAGCTTCTGGTAAACAGAGGCTAGGGACACCATTTCTGCCCGTCCTGGCTAATATCTTCCACGAATCGATCTAGCTCCCTTTTGAACCCTGTTATAGTATTGGCCTTCACAACACCCTCTGGCAAGGAGTTCCAGAGGTTAACAGTGCGTTGCGTGAAAAAATACTTTCTTGTGTTTGTTTTAAACTTGCTACCTATTAATTTCATTTGGTGGCCCCTTGTTCTTGTATTATGAGAAGGAGTAAATAACACTTCCTTATTTACTTTCTCTATACTACTCATGATTTTATAGACCTCTATCATATCCCCCCTTAGTCGTTTCTTTTCCAAGCTGAAAAGTCCCAGTCTTACTAATTTCTCCTCATACAGAAGCAGTTCTATACCCTTAATCATTTTCCAATCCCAATATATATTTTTTGAGATGGGATGACCACATCTGCACGCAGTATTCAAGGTTTGGGCGTACCATGGATTTATATAGAGGCAATATGATATTTTCTGTCTTATTATCTATCTTTCTTGATTCCCAACATTCTGTTTGCTTTTTTTTGACTGCCACTGCACATTGAGTGGATGATTTCAGAGAACTATCCACAATGACTCCAAGATCTTTCTTGAGTGGTAACAGCTAATTTAGACCCCATCCTTTTATATGTATAGTTAGGATTATGTTTTCCAACATGCATTACTTTGCATTTATCAACATTAAATTTCATCTGCCATTTTGTTGCCCAGTCAAGCATTAAAACAACCATAGCATCAAAAGAAGATCTACTTGAGAAGGAGAAGAAAGTCTTTGAAGACTTCATAATGGGAGAAATTTTATTTCCTTATGAAATTAGTATTTGGCACTGCTTATCTGGCAAAACCACTTAACTGAGACTCCCTCTTTTGCCCTGACCCCTACCCCAAAACCATGACAACTGTCAATTTACAAATAGAAGAAAGCCAAAGCCATTGACTAAAGTATTTATTACACATTATTTGCCCTGCATTAGTCATCATTTCCCTACCTCTTGTTTCTGTTTTGTTCGTGAGGCCCTGCTACCCTGGAAATCTCAATTTGGCCATTCCCACCTGCTTCCTGCTGCAGTTATGGCTTCTCTAATTCTCCTCCAGCTATTCAAAGTTTGAAGAATGGCATGCTGAAAGGGGGCAACCCAGTAGTGCTCAGATACAGGTATGCATAATGCTACCGATGTCAGGATTTTATGACTGTTTATAGGTCCCTACTTCACCTCAATGACAAGCCTCTTTGCTGGGCCATGGTGCATCGACTACCATTTAGTTGTGTGTGTTCTAATCTACAACAGAGCCCAGGATTCTCAAAACCCCATACTTTCACAGTACAGCCTTCAGCTTCAGCAAAGCACTTCTGCATATGCTTAACGTTAAACACACAAGTAATCCCACTGAACCCAGCGGAATCACTGAGGTAGCGGATACCCTCCTTAACACAGACGAAATTCCTCATTGCCATAGCACATCCGGGTGGTTTTCACTCTCTCTCGAGGGCATGCAGAGTTTCTTTCCTCTAAGAAACTTTCCCCTCCCACTGAAAAATAGTTAAATGCATAGTTGATAAAAACCATTTATGTTTCAATAAATTAAAGCTAATACTCCAAATGAAAATCTTTGTCAAGCAACACCATGCTGTTCAAAATTAATGATTTGTTTTTCAACAGGCAATTAATGGATTCCATTTTCCCCACTGATCCATGAGTATATTCCCTTAACATTAATGAAAGTCATGAACACACACAGATAGATATATAACTACTAAGCATACATGCAGTATACATTTTATTTAGTAAATATAATAAAGGGATTCCTGTCTACATACAAGCAGTTTCCTCATTCTGTACTTTATGCCAAGAGGCTTCCTAAAATACAGATACAGAACATGACAGATTGGAATGATATTAAATAATTTAGCAAAGTAATAGTCTGTTAAATATTTAAGGGCTGAAAATGGGTCATGTTTGTAAACAAATCTTTCAGTTTTAATGTCAAAGCCTGCTTTGGGCTTCCTTTTTATCAAAGAAAGCTCATGGAGTAATGGCTTTGCAATCGAAGTTCCTCATAAATTTAAAACACAAAAATCTAATCTCCCAAAATATCAAAGTACACCTAAAGTATCAATTTCATTTAATCTTTTTCCCACAAGGATTGAGGATTACCCAATGTGCCATAAAATGTAGGCAAAATGTAAAAAAGTGCTGCAGCATAAAGCATGTGTTTATGTCCAAAGAAAAGGAGAGCAGCTATGGCGAGGAGGGATTGGTATTTTTGCATCACCTGCCAGCAGGAAGTGCCCCAAATCATCCAAAAGGGCATAGTACAGAGTTGCCACCTTGGAGGTGCAAAAAAACAGGACATCCAGGGTGATCCTGAGCCCATAAATCTAGACGGCTGTCAGTGTGTTCCGAGCATCCTTACAGATTTCTTGGGGCAGCTACCTCAAGAAATGGATGATCCTGGGAAAACTTGGACACGTAGCAACCCTCGTGCATTAGCCGTTATTGAGCATGATCATTAGGTTTCTTTAAACCAAACAGAAACCATCATGGGCAAGAGGTTTTCTGTCTGTCCTACATACTCTGCCTGAGGGCTGAGCCAGAGCTTAGGAGAGAAATATAATAGTAATTAAAAGCCCTATGGGACTTTGGCTGAAGAAAATCATGTAAGGCTGGGAGGTATGCTGGGTATTAGGCCTGGGTCATCAGCACCTGTGGCATTGTGGCTACGGAGCAAGATCTTCCATTCTGAAACACAAGCTGAGGAGAGGCAGTCATCTAGTAACAGTGGAGGAAGAACTGCTAGCTAGAAGGATCCACTGACTAGACTTCTGTTTTGCTGACAAGCCAGAATTATTTGATTCTGGAGAGACTCTTGCAGTCCTATTCCAATTCTATAGGATCCTGGTGGTATGCACTACATTACAGGCCACACTAAAGACAGACAATTGCTGAAGATGAACCAGGGGGGAAAAAAGAACAAGTTTATAGGAGAGCACTAAAGTACAGCATAGGAGTTATTAAAAATGTAGGATTTTAGCATAGCAGCAAAAAGTTTGTGAATGTCTATATTGGGAGAACATGATAGATTCATTATCGAATAGCCTGTATTTAAAAATTATTTCAGAGTATTTAGAGTATTTTCTTGGTTTTCATTAAATATAAATGGTTGTTTACTAAGCAAATTGTGTGGTACCACTGGATTGAAAACAAAGGCACTATCTGCTTCCATAAGAGAAGAAGGTTGATCTTGTTAGGGTGCTAAAGTAGCACTCAGGGAATCCTCAGCTATGCCACAGACTTCCTGGGCAAACCAGTAGGGCTGAAGTTTCTAAACCCAACTAGCCATTGATTTCATTGTATGGTTGAATCCCCATAATACGTATGCAAAAGGAGAATGAATTAAAGAAGCCTGTGCCCAAAGTCACAAGGAGGAAAGGAGCTGAAGTCAAAAGACCCTGAAACGTGGAGTAGTATATATGGTTGGGATCCTGGGACCAGCACATGGCTGGTATTTCTTACACAGCCATGCGAGCCTCAGTGCTTTTGCTTTCATAACAAACTTCCAAAACAATGCATTTCACTGCAAAGGGTTTGGACAAGCATAGTCCAGAAATGACTCAGTCCTACCAGTCTCCATATACATACAGAAGCGGGCAGGCAAGTATACTTCTAGGAATGAAAGATGTTACCTTGGCCAGAAAAAGACACACACTTGGTAATGTATTTTACATCATGTGCAAAGATAATACCAAGGCAAACATAAGCACATAGTTACAATGCTTAGTTGTTCATTTCTGCACAATCTGTAGCTGTGTGCATGTACTCAAATTAGGGCTGTCAAGCGATTAAAAAAATTATTCGCCAATAATCGCACTGTTAATAAATTACAATTTAAATAGTTTTAGATGTTTTCTACATTTTCAAATATATTGATTTCAATTACAACACAGAATACAAAGTGCACAGTGCTCACTTTATTTTTATTACAAATATTTGCACTGTAAAAAACAAAAGAAACAGTAATTCAATTAATCTAATACAAGTACAGTAGTGCAATCTCTATCATAAAAGTTGAACTTACAAATGTAGGCTCTAAGGTTTTACATTGTTTTATTTTTGAATGCAGTTATTTTTTGTACATAATTCTACAAGTTCACTCAGTCCTGCTTGTTCAGCCAATCGCTCAGACAAACAAGTTTGAGCTCAGTGGTTTGAGCATTGGCCTGCTAAACCCATGGTTGTGAGTTCAATCCTTGAGGGGTCCATCTAGGGATCTGGAGCAAAAATCAGTACTTGGTCCTGCTAGTGAAGGCAGGGGGCTGGACTCAATGACCTTTCGAGGTCCCTTCCAGTTCTATGAGATAGATATATCTCCAAATTTGCAGGAGATAATTTCCCGCTTCTTGTTTACAATGTCACCTGAAAGTGAAAACAGGCGTTTGTCTGAGCGATGGGCTGAACAAGAAGTAGGATTGAGTGGACTTGTAGACTCTAAATTTTCACATTGTTTTGTTTTTTGAGTGCAGTTATGTAAAAAAAAAAAAATCTACATTTGTAAGCTGCACTTTCACGATAAAGAGATTGGACTACTGTACTTAGTATTTTTCAATTCACCTCATACAGTGCATTGCTATTTTTACAGTGCAGATATTTGTAATAAAAATATATAAAGTGAGCATTGTCAACTTTGTATTCTGTGTTGTAATTTAAATCAATATATTTTAAAATGTAGAAAAACATCCAAAATTTTTAATACATTTAAATTGGTATTCTATTGTTTAATAGTGTGAGTAAAACTGCAATTAATCACGACTAATTTTTTTGAGTTAATCGCGTGAGTTAACTGCGATTGACAGCCTTAACTCAAATCCTTTAATTATTCATTACTGTATTTAACACATCCCCAACCTTATTGCAGGCTGTTCCAAGTTGTGGGGAGGGCAGAGTAATGAAGTCTGCACTTTTATGGGGAATTTTTAGCTGCAGGAGATACTAAAAGTGCAGGTAGTGGCTTTGGCTGTTAAAGATAAACACAGAACGCAAGCAACCTCCCATATGGCCTTTTGAGCATTTACAAAATACATTGTATGGAAATTACGTAAGTGTGTGTCCAAAAATGGTCTTGGAATGAAAACATTTAAGTCTCATTCTGTTTGTAAGTTTTAGCAAAGTTTTGAAACACACAAATCCAATTGGTTCTCTGAGTAGGTGAGCATGGTAATGTTTTGTCTGCACACATCAACCTAAAGCTAACTGCTAGTGAATGTGTCCTAAATGCAGGTTCTAAACATATATCCAGCAAGCAAAAAACCTATTGATTCTTTATTCATATTCAAGAAAAACTAGCAACTGAAAATTCCAAAATATTTCAACCAAAATAGTTCCACAAAAATTTTGCTTTGGTCAAATGAAATGTTTTGTTCAACCTGAGCTAGATTCACAAAACAGCCAACGGAAGAGGAGGCGGCAGTTCCCTTATAGCATTGAGCCCAGCAGTTATGGTGCTCACCTGGAATGTGACGCACCCCAGTTCTATTGCCCCTTTGCCCGATGTGTAGGAGGGATTTGAACAGGGTCCCTCACCTCTCAGGGGAATGCTGTAACTACTGGCCATTGGGGTAGTCGGGGATGGGTGTCTCATTCTCTCCTGTTTAAGCTTTTAAAATCTGTATAAATTAGTCACTGGGGCAGGAGGGCTGGAACCTGGGTCTGCCACCTCCCATGTGACCAAAAGCACCCCTTTATTCACACCCAACATATTATTGTAATGGTCTTTGTGCAAAATAGGAGTTATTTAAAAACTAACACCACAATGGTCATCAATACCTTTCGGTCATCAATATCCTTCTGTAACATATGAACAAAATGCAAATTAAGAGTTATGGATAAAGTGAAATTATGACTACACTGTGTTTACCAGACAAATCTGGGGGTGGGAGTAAACCCATTTCTCAAAGACAAATAACAGGCTGACATCTCTAGCCAGTTGTTATCAAAGTTGATTGGCAATCACTGGTCAAGTAGCCATTCTTTGGCAGCAAAGGGGAGCAGGAACCAAACAATCTGCATTTTAGCAAACAATGTGGAACCTCTTTCACCATGAGTCTCCAGGTCTCCTTCCTCACAGCTGGAATGAACTTTATCTAGGGATAACCCACAGGAAAATGGGTCTGGGAGTTTGTTGGGGTCACCCTGCAGGTAGTAACCAAAGCTGCTGGAAGCCAGCGTGTGACTAGTGTGTTGCTGACAGGTTGCTGGGGTCAGAGTTGGTGGACCAGGGCTATAGCTATACACAGACACTCAGGGTGTGACCTGCATACTGTTAGAATGTTTGGCTGTCTGTGAGTGGTCCTGGTTGGGAGCTACAACAGCAAAGCATTGTGAGGCACCCAAGATTGCAGAGCAGGCACAACCTCTCACTGGTCTGGATTGCCTGGGTCTTCCACCTCCCATGTCAATGGCCTGACCACTAGTCGACAGAGCCATTCTAATTCTCTTACTGGCCCAATGAATAATTAATTATTTATATAAGTGGAACAAGAGATTGAGAGAGACCTGCCCAGGATATCCCATAGCCCAGTGGCTAGGGCACTCTCCTGACAGTGGGTGACTCAAGTTCAAGTCCCTCCTCCACATCAGGCAGAGGGGAGAACTGAATGAGTGCCCTAACCGCTGGGCTAAAGGTTGAAGGGGAGATGGAGGCAGCACATGCTCCCCACCCCATTTTGTGAAAGGTGCTGAAGTCGTGTCTCTGCCCTCCCCCCCCCAAATATGGTTCAAAACCATGTGGCAAATTCACATCTAATTCACTAATAGTTTTGGGTCAACCAAAACTGCATTTTTTGGGCAAATAAACTATTTGCCTGACAATTTTTCCCCTCCTCTACACAGGACTATGCAAAGCAGTATATCGTTATAAGACTGCACAAAAAACCTTGTATGAATGTACATATGGACAATTGATGCACTAAATTCTGAATGCCTTATGCAATTTTTACTCCTGCAGAGCATTTCAAGGTCCCTTCCAGTTCTAGGAGATGGGATATCTCCATTAATTTCATTTCATTTAATTTATTTATGGTAGTAAATATGATTTATGTGGTAAGTTAAATTTATGGGATTGATGAAGCAAAAATGTGGTAAAAAGTGATTAAAATGCTTCCCTCCCCCCTTGCAGATTTACAAAAGAAACTTGCAAACATTTCATACATGTGAGGAAGAAAAATGACATCAGAAAGGAAAGAAAGCAGAGCACCAAATACTAGCAAAATGAAGAGCTAATTCCTTTTCATTCTATGTAAGCATGTATGAAATTCAGAGAATCACAAACAAGCCTATGCTGACCACAGTAATGTAACAAGGAAATCATATGGAAAACAGATATTACTTTTAAAACTTATTTGTAAAGAATCATATATTATAAGAAATATTCATAAAAAGGTGCTTTAATTATCTTCCTGTTAAATAAGGAATACAACATCCCATAATAAAGGCCTTAAAATAATGATTACATGCGACATAGCAAATGTGTCCTCAGCTGAAAATTGGAATTGCTCTCCCACTAGTTTTCTACACCCTTTCTACCTATTTTTAGGCACAACAATTTCTGAGCATGCAAATAATTTATGCACACAAATTTGTGTTTCCTGAGAATGTACTGCAAATGCAAATTGTTTGCTTAACTTTACATACTAAATTAAGTCTGCAAGACAAGTCTGTGTTGATACGACTCTCATTGAAAAAATTTTTTATTATATATATACACATATATACATATACATATATAAAAATAAAAATGCAACCTCCATGCAAATTAGTAGACACAAATCTGACCAAACAGCCTAGAACAGTTGAACTACCAAAGAATGTATGAGCTTCTTAATTTCCTACAGCAAACATTTCTACTAAACACAATAAAAACTTAAAAATCTAAAATAAATAGTTTTAAATTAAAACAAATATTTTTTTTCTGCTCTCAGCCACATAACATATCAATATGTGGAATGTTAATTGAAAACACTTTCACTATTAACCTTGAAAATGTTCTCAACATTTTTGTTTATCATCTTACTATTAAGTTTGTGAATATGTGGACAAAAGCTTAAAGAGAATGTTGGGTTTGTTTAGGATTTAATATTAAAATAATCATTACAAAATCCAAGAATAGATATGTTTACAGTGAATATTTAGATAGAAATAAAAATAGTTTTTTGTTTGGAATGTTACATTCACTTGTAATATCACAACCCTAACATTGTAATAGTTGTGCTAGCGCATTGGACATAGAAAATGAAATAGATTAGCAACTCACTGTAGTAACAAACATGAAGCTATTTATTTTCACTGCCAAGCTGAGTGAGATACAAGTAGTCAGGAAAGAGCATGAATGGGTAAATATGTATTAAATCTGAAAGAATTTTTAAAATCTAGCAACCTAAAAGGTATTATAAGTAGAAAAAGGCAGGCACTCTTAAAATATATCTTTTAACCTAATAAAACATCATACTGTTATAAACACTAACCTCTTTATATGCAGAGCATAGATATATTATGTTTACATTTGATAAGATTTATTATGGTCGTTTGTCATGTACCAATGTGAATCTTTTCATGATTAAGAGGACTTCAAATCTTCATCATGAAAAATTTCATGATGGTACACCGCTACCTCGATATAACGTGACCCGATATAACACGAATTTGGATACAATGCGGTAAAGCAGTGCTCCGGGAGGGTGGGGCTTCGCACTCCGATGGATCAAAGCAAGTTCAATATAATGCCGTTTCACCTATAACTCGGTAAGATTTTTTGGCTCCCGAGGACAGCATTATATCGAGGTAGAGGTGTATATGGCAAAGATGAATTAAAAACAAAACAAAACAACTCCCCCCCCCAAAATCTCCACCATAGCTAATTCGAAGCCCAGTTGAAACAGGAGGAGGGTTGGTGTCAGATTGGTGGCTGACCATGAAAACTCACCATAAACTGACACTACGAGTCCTCAGATGAATCAAGAAAATGAGAGGTATTCTAGAAACGACGCACAGTGCCCCAAGTGCTGAGGATAGAAAAGCCAATGCAAGGAGAAGTGGTGGGATGTTATAGGAAGACACGTTAGCATGTGATATGATAGAGACTATGGTACTGAACAGAACACCTTTTAGGGAGAGGACTCAGAGCAACTCCCCTTTTGATGGGGTTAACACAAGGAAGAAGATGGCAACTTCAAATGAAAGGCCAAATTCTCTCCACTATATCATGAAAAAAACAAAGGCTGAAGACAGAAGTTTTCTGCTCCAATTCTCACTCCTGTACAAACTCCCCCAGAGGTGCTGCTCCATGTGTTTTCTACAAGCAGGGGAACTGGCATTTTCCAGCTCAGGTCTTTGGGTCTATGTGTCTGTGTGTACAAACCCAGTAATCCAGCAAAACACAGACATGCTATTCCAAAATGCAAATACCTACACGTATCACAGTAATGAAATCAGCAGAGGACCACTGCAGTTAAAATATGGGCACACATTAATACTGATTTGTAGCACGTTTGCCTGTTTGGAGGGCATTTTTACAAGGAAGCAGAATTTGGCCCAAACTGGTCCCATCAAAAAATAGACTAACGATCGTAGTAGGTTTCCATTATAAATCATGCAAATAGATTATTTTCCAAGCAAGAACGTGTAAAATAGCTCCCAGGGTTAAGATATTTTCCTACATGATATGATATCTGTGACATATTTTCTGTAACTTAAATTAAACAAATCATTACCTGCTGGAATAAAGCAGAGTTCCATCACGTTGATATTGTTCATCTACATACAAAGAAGAAGAAGAAATAGTGGTTGCTAAGGAAGCTGCTTCAAATAGAGATGGAGTGCTTGGCACTAAATCCGGACGGTGCCGTGAGCCTAATACTGCATAGGAGAAAATACACGTTTTACTGTATATTCATTTTTAAAACTCATTTCTAATACAACTACCAGGGAAGTTATTGTTACTCCTGGGGAAATTCTGCACCCAAATAATTTAAAATTATGTGCATGATATTTTAAAATTCTGCATATTTTATTTGTCAAAAGAACAATCACAACAGCTTCAATTATTTTGGTAATTTATTTCAAAATACCTGTCAGCAAGTATGTCTAACAGTACAGACAACGAAAAAGATTCAGGAAATGTTTTTTTGATAAATAGTTTCCTTACTAGGCATTTTAATACAGAACTTTAAGTAATAATTCATTTAAACTTCAATACAGAAATATTTCCTGCACCCCTCAGAAACAGTGCAAAGGCTTGGGGGAGTCAGGGGTAATGGAGGAGCTGAGGGAGAGCGAAGTAATTGCTGGGAAGAAGCCTGGGAGCGAACTTGGAAGGTTGTTGGGTGTGGGAAGTATGGAACAGGTTTTTTTTTTGGTGGGGTGTGGTGGAGGGGTCGGGAAGGATTGTTAGCGAGTTGGGGAGCCTCCCCCATGCAGATCTGGCTGACCCCCAGCCTCTCCCATTCAGTCAGACACATCTGCCCCTGCCCCCATGTGTCCTGCACCCCCACTCCCATTCAGTCCTGGCTCAGTGCTGTCCCTCCACCAGCTCCTGTGCCCACACCCCAGTCTGTCCCCCCACTAGTCCTTCTGAACCCCAGTCTATGTGCCCCTCTCTGTCCATCACCCCAAGATCCCGTGCCTCCTCAACTGGCCCTGCAGGCAAGGCACTATGAGGAAGGCAGCCACTGCCCCTCCTTCGCCCCCTCCCCAGCTGGCTGCCCTCTCTTTTGGTGCCACAACAGCCTCTGGTGGGCAAAAGGTGTAATTGCAGCATCTCCCCAGCAGAATCTATTTTCTGCAAGGTGGCATGGGGGTCTGCAGGGGACATGAATTTTGCATGTGCACAGCAGCGTAGAATTCCCCCAGGCTTATTATATTATATTCTATCAGTAGCTAAACAACACACATGCATACGGTATAACAATACTAATTTTCCAGA
Organism: Trachemys scripta elegans; assembly: GCF_013100865.1. NCBI lineage: Eukaryota > Metazoa > Chordata > Testudines > Emydidae > Trachemys > Trachemys scripta. The sequence goes on along the minus strand of NC_048303.1, from coordinate 90,922,816 downwards.
AGCAATCCAACACATTTAACAGATGACATTAATAGTTAATGGGGTCTAGTCAGTGATGTAGGCACACTTCCACACCCCTGTAAGCCTCTTTAAAACCAAAGAACATGCTTATGCAGCTAGCCAAGACATTTATTATAATCTAGGTTCTCTATTTTGAACAACTGTGGCACTGATACCCAGGTTAGCCATTCCCAAATATTACCTTCTTCATCAAGGCTGGAAAAGCTCTGTCCTTCAGTAAGCATGTCATGCTTTTCATCCTTCCATTCTTGGCTAACAGCAGACACAATTTCTTGTGATGTTGCCTTTAGGGCTGCAATGGAACTGCATCGTCTCTTGGAAGGAGAGGACTTTAGAGCTGCATTAAGAAAAGAGTGCAATGAACAAAGCTGGTGAATTATAATGTTTTACTCGTCTTTCACAGAGTGCATATAGTTTTACTAACTACAACCCCTTTCTAATGCAGATCAAGAATAAATCTAGTTAAAAACATTTTAACATATACCAGTTTTATTCTACAGAGTCCATATTAGACATTGTCTCTCAAAGTCTCAATTGAGTTTTTATGGTCTTCGGGCAAAAAAGGCTACAAATGGGATCTGCCTGTTAATTGTTTTGACATTTCCTACACTGCAAGTCATAACTTGAGTATCTGCCTGTAAAAGTCAGAGAAAAAGAACAGAATGCAGGATAATGAAAGGAAGGAAGAAGAGAAACAGTGATTGAGTAAGCAAAAAATAATCAAGGCTTTGGGCATTATCTGAGGATTAGGGACAACCTAAGATTGTTTATAGCCTGAGGACATAACTGCTATACTGTGAAAATATTTATCCTGCCTTATTTCCACTGTAGTTATGTACATCAATATATGTTTTGGATAAAACAAACATTTCCAAAATATTACTGACTGATATATTCGCTAATGATGTTATGCAGCTGATTCATGAACATTCCTGATAGTTTATAATGCTGAGCAGGACTTGCCTTGAATTCACTGACATACTAGACAAACACAGGATCAGATCCTCTCCACTATTACTCCCCAAAATTTGGTCCTTTGTCAATGCAATTTCCTCTCCTAAAAGGAGGTCAACCATTTCTGTTTGTGTGTTTAGTTCCCAAATGCATTAGAGCTCCTAGACACTGCCTGCAGCAACTCGCACAGAAAGAATTCTGGAACAAGATAGATACCAGAAGAACCAACTGCATACAGCTAAAAAGCTGTGACTCTTGGAATGAGGAATCAGAAGCACAGAAACTCAGCACCAAAGACCCAGAGCTACTCCAGAACCCCTAGAGAGGATGCCATAGGCAATGGCCATGCTAACGCTGAACTGGCCTATGCCTAACACGGCCTTTTAAACAGACTAAAAATAGCGATCATCAGGGACCAGGTAAACTCTTGTTCTGTGCATTGAACACTGGGGTGTGACATTGTAAAAACATATAGACAAATTTGTGGTTAAGGCGCTGGAATAAGACTGCTTTCCTACTATGTAAACAAGTTTTTCTTCCTACTGTGATCTCCCTGCATTGCAAAATGAACTATGGGACTCAAACCTCCATGGACCCACAATGGTGAGCAAAACAGAATTCAGTCCGTCCCATCTCATGACTGCTAACAGATTTCCTTCCAAGGACCTTGACTGAAAAGGCCCCCTAATCTCCCATCCATTTCCCAAGCCATCCTCCCAAAATGAGCTACTGACATTGCTAGAGGTCCAAAGCACTATGTTCATACAAATAAATAATAATAATCACTGAAGTCTTCTAGGAGTCTTACTTCTTCACACAGGATGCCACAAGACCAAGTGCCAGAAAGAAGCTTCCTATAGATGGTGAGGTTGCTGCCTTTACAATGCTTACAGCCTCCGCTACCCTGAAAGCTCAGGGTTGAAACTGATCCTCATCTATAGGGAACTTTGCACTGCCATTAGGATTGCTGGGATGGCCAGTTGACAGCATTCCCAATGCACAATTATTTTAGAAAAGCTACCTAATGGAAGCATATTAATAGCTTCTCAGGATTAGCTGGAAGCGAGAGAATAGCAGGGTAAGATCAGAGACCCTTACCATAGAACACAGCAGAACCTCTGATCAACTAGGGATCCAGCAAAGGGACCAGAGGATTGAAAGTTTTTAGAGACATTCTCAGAGGAAGCTAGCAGCCTTACAAAATTTGGCTAAATAGGACATTCTGAATTCTTTATTTTGCACAAAAAATGAAAATGTCCTTAAAACCTTTAATCCATATACAAGTAGATACACAGTCTTGCGTCAAGAATAAACCATGAAAAGAACCATCAGATACATCCGTTAGAACTTTAGATATGATTAGTTTTGAAAAGAAAGAAGATGGAAAATTATGATAACTAAGAAAAGCGAGCCCAAAAAGGGATAGAAGGCAAATACTCAGTCTTTCAACCTAGTCACCAACAATATATGGTCTTCCTGGGAATAAGACAGGAGCAGACTGAGAACAGACCGAAGTCTGAGAGTAGCCCAACTAGTAACCAACAAAAATGAATATTCCAAGTATAGTCACACTGTAGCCATAGGGAAAGGAAACAATACTGTTCCATGACAATGCCTTATCAGAACAGGCTCAAAGATTTACCATTAATTTGATCACTGTCACCCTTAACCATTACTACTCAAAGATTCTCTTTTCTATTATGTCTCTGAATTTCAGGTTATACTACCTCATATATTAGCTTACATTTCCCCCATGCTGAATCACATTTTAGTATTCTCATTGTCTAGATCCCTTTGTCAGGAGAAGGGCTTTTAATTGTGCATTTTCCCAGCACCTCGCAAAACAGAGCCCTGATCTGGGCTGTTAGGTACTCCCATTAATATATGATAAAGGTCACAGAATTTCATGAGTTCAATCAGATCATCATCCACATTGGATCTTTCCCAGCATAATTTTTGAATTCTGGTCTGCTGGAGAGTAATACTATTGTCTTTAGATCAAATGTAGATGGATAAAGGCCAGTACAATGTCAAAAATATTGACTTCCAGTGCTGGAATTTTTAATAAAAATAAAACCTGAATTGAACTTTTGATGGAAAGAGCCAGTAAGAACATGGCTTGCTAGAATCAGATTTTACCAGATAATCTCTTTATCTCATAATGAGCTAGTGACGGACCAATTTTCATCTGTAATTATATACAACCAAAATGGCTTTAATATTATGTAAGCCTAAATCTTCCTGAGGACACAATTACAAGTGAAAAGCTTATTTAACTCAAATAATTTAAAAAGGTATCTGACATTTTCAGCTCTACCATACCTAAGCTTAATGTGAAAAACTTCAAAGGCCAAATCTTCAAAAGTGACCTTTAATTTTGCTCCATTTTTTTTTTCAATATTCAAAAGATAATGAATTAAAACTGCATTCAAAAGTAGAGGCACGGTATGACCCCTTTGAAAACATGGCCCATGTTGGCTCCTTATACCTCTCAGACCACACTATGAGTAAAGATTTAGACAAGAATACTGCCAGAAGAAAGAAAGACTGATGCTAATCCCATTTGCTAGACACTGTCCAACCTGCCCACTTATGAAGCATAGGCCCCAGGTAAATAATAGTATATGATCATGTAATTAAAGATTATAATATAAATGTATATGCACAAGAATGCAGAGTTAAGACTGCACCCACAATCTTAACTTAAGCATTTCCTGACTTTTGAGTGCTTCAATTTGCTGCCTTAGCATTGTTTTTATGGCATAATAGGTTTAAAAGAAACTACTACTCTGCATTTCTGCAGCTCATTCTAAGGATTACAAAGAACTTTATAAACAAGAATAAACTAAACAGACCAAGACCCCTGTGTGCTGAGGAAGTACTTTTCCCCCACTGTAATGAGGTGTTAAAAGGCTAAGGGACTTGCTTGTGGTCATACAGTAAGTCTATGACTGAGTAAAGTGTAGAACTTTGATTCCTATTTCTATGCTTCAACCATATAACTACTACTTCCCTTTTATGTATTGCTAATGGTTACTTATGTATATAGTAGCAACCACCTGCCCTGATCAAAATTGGGTCCTATTGTGCTAGGCATTGTGTAAGCAGAAGGTAGACATGATCCCAGCCCCAACCAGCAAGACCAGTCTTCATGTATACCTTGTCACACGTCTACAAAGATGCTTTTCAACTTTCTTATTAGCGTGGGTTAGACTTGGACATTAGTAAATATCATTAGATTTGCAAGACAGCAAAGAGAAAAATCATCTATTTATTTATAAAATCCAACTGAGGGGCTTGGTTGCTTTCTTTTGCATATAGCACGTTCTTGAAGTGAATAATTTTAAAGAAAAATTCAAGTACTATATTGTAGCTCTGGTCCAAAATTTAGATTTTGATCACGTGTACACACACACACACACACACACACACACACACACACGCGTATTTAAAAACCTAACAAGAGAAATGTTTTCATTAAATTACATTTTGAAAATATTTCAAGATTTATTTTTACAAAAGCCCTTCAGTACTTAAAAACAAAAACATGAAAAGAACCAGCTTAATTTCACAGTCTAAGCTAAATGAAGTGCAAGAAGCAAACAAGCAGTACATGTAGGGCTTCTGTTTGGGGGGGTTTAATAATTTCATTTTTCTGGCTTTATTTTTTAGCATATTTTGAGTTTTATATAGATGTCCAAAATTGTAGATTTTCACGGCTCTCTCTGCATATACTGTAATGAGTAATGTATATGATATACTTTACAGCATACTACTATAATGAATAATTTCTTTGTAATGGTCACTAGTGCACTTTAATGTGCAGAGAAACCTTTAGTGCCCACCAAGAGGGTTTATATGGACCAATTAATGCACAACACATTAGAGCACTTTAGAAATCACACCCCTCATAGTTCGCATTACTACTCTGTGCAGACAATCCCTCAGTTACAAGTAACCATTTCTGGTGTTTTTCTTGTGATTATTGGATACACCTATTTAATTTTTTTCCCTTGGGATATTTTATCAATGTTTATTAGTTAACCCCAAAAAAATCAGAAGCCCTGAGTAAAAGAATTTCAAAATTAATTGAAAACGAGTCTCCTGTTTTTGGTCACAAACATAATGCATAACTATTATGCAAGAATTAAGGTTTAGTTCAAATCAAATGTACAGTAACAGTAATACATTAATATAAAAATTATTTCAACAAATTCTTAGAAAATTATCAAAGTCAAGGACTGCATTATTTTATGGGCTCAATGTTCAGTGTGGCTTACCAGGAATAAGGGTTTAATAGAATCTATATTAATTTAACCAAATTTGAATACATGGAGGTCAGACAGCAAAATTTTTCTGGAACAATCATATTCCAAATTTTCATGAACCAGCAACCCAGACTGGGTACACATAATCCACGGGCCAGACTGTGCCTCCCAAGCAGTGCTTAATTTGTAATGAAAGAGGCGAGGGGATTCAAGCAATTTTTTACTTTCGTAAGTGACATAGCAAGCCTAGAGGTGCTTGGGTTATGAACGGCCAAGCCCAGAGGTGCCAGGTCTCAGCCCTAGTACAAATTAACCACTGCCTCCAGGATTAAAAGCTGTGAGGGCACTTTTTGCTTGTAAATCTCCATAAGAAATTCCTCCAAGATTTTCCCGCATCATCATGTTCACTCAACCCTTTCCCCCTATGTGGAAAGCCCTTTGTAGGGCCCAAGGGGGTGGTGTCCGAGAGGCGTCCTCCATGTAGGGATCTAATTAGGGAGAATCTAGGTCTAAGATCTTAGCAGCAACTTTGGAACAACACATGCCTTAGGAACTTAATTAGAACATATGCCTTTTTAGCTTGTGTAACAGGGAGATCTGTCCCCTTTAAGGAGTAGTGGGGATTGGAGCCATCCAACCTGTTTCATGACATTGCCTCTTTAAGGAATAGGTGTTTAAGGGAGCAGCAGACAAGCTTGGAGAATCAGAGCCAGATAGTAATCAGGGAGCTACCTCCTGAACAGGATAAAAACCCAGCCAGTAGTGGACTACAGGAGATAGAGGTTCTGTGTAGCGGGGTTGGAACCCAAACACCAGTAGGCCCGGGAAGTCTGCTGGAGTCAGTACCCAGCCCTATGCAGGAGGGCTGAGGAATCCCTTAACCAGGGGGTTCAGATTTAAGACTCCAGGGACCAGGGTTGGGTGAGGCCTGTGGAAAAGACTGTCCAGAGAAGCCATGGTTTGCAGTGTGACTGACTGAGCTCCCTGCCTCACAGGTAACTGGAGGAGAAAACTGGGAACCTGAAGCCCTGGAAGGAGGATGAAATTGGAAACCTCAAGAGGGAAGGGTTTGGGCCTGATGGGCCAACAGAGACTGTGCTTCATAAAGACTTAGTAAATTGAACCCCTGGAAGGAGAATGTTACATTGAATACTCTGGGCAGTGAACAATTACTGGGAGAACTAGGAGGGAACTGAGGGTGAGGTGCCTACAGGGCCAGGCAGTGCCACAAGGGGGCATGCTCTGGGATTGGACCCTGTCATAGCTTGACAGTTTCATTTTGAGCAATGGTAGGGAAGAAATTGAATAAAGCAGACTTGGAAACAAATCACTTTCTTCCTCTGGGACATTTGCAAATTCTTTTGTTTCTCTTGATAAGTGTGCCCAGACCAGGATAAAAGACCTGCTGTACTCTGTGGGACTATGGCAATATTAATTTGTTCTTCTCTTTACGATTTGGAATCAAGAAACAAAATATCTGATCGTTATTTCTCAAAAACTTTTACTGAAATCCAGGTTCCCACACCCAAATGGAAGGTAATTACTGGAATGTTATTTGTTCTACTCTAATTTCTAGGTCTTCCTAGTTTTACTTCTTGTCTGGTTAGAGAGAAATGGGCTCTCACATCTTGTACTTTTGAATGTTATAGATACTCCTGCTCTTTTAAGTCAGAGAATCCAGTGCCATTTCAGTGGGTAGGGATGAGGGTGATAAATGTGGTTAATAAACCTTCCAGCAACATTTTAAATTTAATTCAGCAGAGTTTCATTGCTGCCTGCAGTACTGGTGACGCTCTCTGGTTACACACATCTTTGTATCCTTAGTGAAGTATTTTTGTAATCTTTTTGGTGCTGCTTTCTCATTTCTGCCCAACTAACTTCTAGTGACATGCCCATTAATCTTGAAATGAGTTAGATGATTAAAGAAAGGCAAAATGAAGAAAAAAAGTTGAAATGGGATTTTAATCACAAAGAGGAGAGAATTTAATAATTTAGACACCTCCATCTTTCCAGGTTCTCAAAACCCATTTTTGTTCTGCTAAAGCACAACAGAAAAGGAATCGGAGAAAGTCCATCCTTACCAAACTTGTCAGATTTAGGGTCCAATCCTTCAATCTTTATTTATGTGACCTAGACACATTCAAGTCAATGGGACTACTCATGTGAACAAGGGTTGCAGGATAGGGTGTTACCTATTAGCTCTAAATACCCTTGACATCATTTAAAAATAAATCACAAGTGTCCTAATTCCAAAGATACGGGGAAAGCTCCTATTGGCTTCAGTGATTGGAAGATTTGGGTTCTTAGTGTTTGTAAAGTGCTGTGAGATCCCTAAATAAAATGCGCTATTCTACAGGAGTGTAAAACACTATAAAAAAAACCAGAGTATGAAGTTATCCAAAGGTCTTATAATGACAAACCCTTACCTTGAACTTTTTTGAAAACCCTTGAATTCATGAACTTTAAAAACCTGTCTGCATAAAAACTTGGTCTGTGGACTGAAACAGTGTCCTAAAAAGACAGAAAAGGCCTTAAAGTTACACTCTTCATATACAATTCAAAATGAAATGCGCAAGGAGAAAAGCCTGACATATTTTGGGTAAGTTATTTCATGCCCTGTTTGGGAATTCATGCAAGGAGATCTAGGATTTTGCCTTCTCAGAGGTTACTGTATAATTACTACACTCCTCTGCCACCCATTTTATTTCACTGTAATCTTGATAAAACACCGGTCTAATTATTTTAAGCATTCAAGATAATTTAGAAATACCCCTTTATAATTTATTCTATTCATATTTTACAAAGTCCTGCTCATATTTAAAAATGTGTCATTTCCCCTTTTGGGTAAAAGTCTCAACAACTGAAGGCTCAATATTCAAACATGGGTGCCCTAAAATGACCAAATTCCTTATCTGAATGCTTTAATCAAGCACTGATGGGCACTTAAAATGGCAGTACGTCTAAGCACTCATTTAAGCACTGAATACCGTGGGGCCAAATTCTGCCCTGCATTACATCCTTTGCAACTGGACTGATGTTGATTCAGGGCACAATTTGAATAGTTAATTAGCGTTTCGGATGAATTACTCCATCCCCATTTTAATTGTATTGTGAGGATAGTTTTGTGTAACCTGGTACAGTGTAGTTATAAGGATGATCTGGTCACCTTTGCACGTGTGTCTGTTTTTCTTTTTAACTTTTCTTTTAAAAAGTTAAACAATCAGCAAAATAAGATGGACATATAGGTCAGAAATCACATAACTAAAATCACTAAGGAAAACGTACAGAAAAAAAAAAAATCACATCTAATTGCCAAGATACCACAGTGATGGGTGGATTATAAACGAAGTAGCTCACTGTCTTAAACAAGAATCAGAACTCTATTATGAAAAATGCTGATAATTTAAAAAGCAACTTACCCCATCATAAACAAGTGCTTTCCAGGAATGTTCTAGCTTCTTCATTAACCTAAGCAATTAAATCAAAAAAACTTTGTGGAATTCCCTCATCTTGCAATCTCAGAATACTTTATTAAGATAATGGCTTTAAATATAGCAAAATATTTTCATTCTAAACTGCCACTTACCTGTAAGACTGTAGGATATCAATAATACCCATAAATAGAAGCAGCTTCTCTCCTTTATGGCTTTTAGCTGGAATGCCTCCCATTCTAATGGCAACAAAATAATTTTATTAGATATTGTATTTTACAGACTTTTTAATATCACTATTTAGAAGGTGAACTGCATTTACTAAAAAAAAACAAAAAAACACACCCACACAAACAAACCAACAAAAAAAACCACCAGCAACATTAAGGCTAGTTGTCGAATGCAAGCTGCCCAGGGCTTCTTGCCTCCTCACCAGGAGCAGGGGTGCGGGGTGAAGTGGAGGGGGGGAAGCCGCCGAGGGCCTCTTGCCCCTGGGGAGAGGAGTCCAGGTGCCCTTGCGTCTCACCTCCGCTCCCAAGCTATGAAAATCACAAGACAGCCAACATTCCCAGCCGGGAGTGGGGTCCAGCTGCCCCAGCTCTGGGGGCAACTGGGCTCTAGGTGCCTGGCTTTCTTGTCAATTTCATGGTGCACAACAGTCAACAGCCAGTGTAAGGAATTCAGTGTCTACACAAACACTGCATTGTCCTAACCATAGGTGCCAACTCCCTGGGAGCACCCATGGAAAAAAATTAGTGTGCTTAGCACCACCCACCAGCAGCCAGCTCACGCCTGCAGTGCCTGCCTTCCAACTGCCAACAGCTCTGCTGATCAACTCCTCCCACTCCCTCCCACCCGCTGCGATCAGGTGTTCTGTGGCATGCAGGAGGTGCTGGGTGGGGGTGGAGGAGCAGGAATGGGGCGCGCTCGGGGGAGTAGGAGGAACTGGGCAGGAAGAGGCAGAGTGGGGTTTGGGGCAGAGTGGGGGTGAGAAGAGGCGGGGCGGGGCGGAGTGGAGATTTGGGGGAAAAGGTGGAGTGGGGGCTGGCCTGGGACTGAGCAGGGGTTGAGCACCCCCCTGGAAAGGAAGAAGCCAGCGCCTATAGCCCTAACTACACAGACATAAGCCCTATGCCTCTCATTGAGGTGATTTTATTATATCAGCATAGCAGACAAGTTACATGAATGGATTGAGCATTTCAGTGTGTACACCTCCACTGTTTTGTGGACAAAACTGTGTAGTGTAGACAAGGCCTTAGAAGCCTACATTCTATTGACTTTCAATGGGGCTTAGGTTTCTAAGTCTCCTGGGCACTTCTTAACATTTTACCCAACATCCCTACTCGTGTAAATAATGCCACAGGATTTTTGATGATCAAAAGTGGTCAGAACCTTAGCTTTAAGACTCATTGAAAGCAGAACACTTCAAATAACAAAGTCCCCACCACCATGCTTGAGTATTGGTTCAGTATAACTCAGGACATCTTGTATGCAAATGAGAGTGTAATATTGAACACACTGGGTACAATTCAGCTCTGTCTCAACTTATATTCTAATACTTCAAACATTTAAAGCTGTATATAAATAATAATAATGCCCAGATCTTATATAGCACTTTTTGTCAGCAGATCTCAATGTGCTTTACAAAGGAGGTCAGTATTATTATCCCCACTTTCATATGGGGAAATTGAGGCACTGGAAGGTAAAGTGACTTCTCCAAGGTTACCCAGCAGCCCAGTGGCAAAGCTGGGAACAGAACAGCATTATCCTCCCATTAATTTGTTGTACGTTTAAACGCAGACTTCATTAGCTGTAATGGTATTTACCTGCATAACTCCCTGGTTAACCGACAGTAAACCCTTTTCAATGTGAAATTAAGTCTCTATTATATCAAGGATTGATTACACAGAATAAGAATGCTGACTAACTCTCTTATTAGCACTGAACATGCATCAAGGATAGAATAATTTGAGGAGCCCTTGATTCTTGGAATAACCAATAGTTGAAATGTTTCATCCCTTTCTATAAATGTATCCGTCACAACCTTAAAATTCTCTGTATGTCACAGCCTGTTGTCAGACATTAAAGGGATAGAAGTATTGTCTTTTGGATGTGATATAACCATGGTGATCAGCACCTCTGCTTTATTAAAAATTCCATGGCACTATTTGTAAGTGTAGGAGTCTTAACATCAGTGTCCTGGCTGAATTCCAGCCTGGATAATTACAATCTGCCTATCTAAAATTCCTCTGCAGTTTCAGTTAGATAGAAAGAGGAGAGTAGTATGTTCTAAACTGTAGTGTAGTGTTTCTGTAAGCTATTAAAATATCTGTCTTGTTCCACCTCAGCGGTGGCTGCATTTCAACAGTTGGTGAAGCAATTCCTGTGTATGTAGTGAGTGCATTTCCTTGGTATGACAGGCACTACAGAAATATCAATACAATATCAATAATCGCTTTTGCTCACAGCGCATGACACTGTTTACAGTGAAACAGAAATTATGTGTGGAGGTCTTATAATGACTTTCATTATATATAAGTGAGTTACTACGTGCCGATAAATTGTTCTGAATTATAACTGCAATTGCCATCATGTATTTAAAGATGACGAATAAACTAATCAAAGTTTTAATTTTCTGATCTCCAGTGAACCTTGGTATGAAAGTTTTGAACGCTTTTTAGAAAGTATTTAGTTTAATCCTTCAAATCACTCCTATGTAGTGCCTTCCAGGATGGGAAGATAGCCTGAGTTAGATTTAATACAATGTAGAACAGTTTGCAGAAATAAAATTTTAGAAATTCCCAGTCAATTTTTAACAACAGATTTTGGGGACTTACGTATTTGTAGCTTCTGTGATGACAGATTCCCCAGACTTTCCAGGACCCTGTATGGATTCCATAGCTGTAGAATAGAGAACTTTCTGTCCCCCATGACGTTTGGCATCAGATGCATTCTGGGAACTCTCCCCATCCTTCTCTTTTGTGATACTGTCCAATACATGGATCCCCAGCAGCAGACTATAATCCATGATTTTAAAGCTTTCCAGCACCTATGAATGAAGGAGGACTTCATGTACTGTAACACACACAAATGACTACACATAATTTAATTTCTGCTGTGTAATTCAACCACTTGAGAAAATCCAAATAAAAGGAAAAAACCCATACAGGTATGTCAATATAATGGGTTTGACTAGGACAGTTTGCAAAAAGATTAACAAAAATCATATTTTTGTACTAGCCTCCCACCTTCTGTCTGAGATTCCCAAATCAACTTACAAATAAATGTTAATAAGCTAACCATCACAGCACCCTCATTAAAAGTGGGAAACCTAAAGTACATAGAAATGTAAGACCATTTTCAGTTGGAGAGTTTGGCTCACCAGCAACTCCATTTCATTTATAGTGAGAAAGCAGTTAATTAGTTGTCTTCTACTCTGAAGCACTATGTACATCATTTTTATCCTATCTGATGTACTTATGGATAATCTGCTATACATATACAAACCCAATATTGAAAGAAATCCTTGAAGGGCAGACTTTCAAAAAGGAAAAGGGGCAGTCAAGATGCCCCACTACCATGAAAAGTCAATCGGATTTGGCACCTAACTCCCATTTGTGCCTTTGACAATCTCTCCGTAACAGGCCAAAACTGGCCAATATAAACTTTATACTTCAACTATGACTTGATTTTTAACCAGTCTCCTCCCCTGGTCCTACCAATCACTGACTCCCAGACCTTGACAGGTTCCACTTCCCCATTCTTGCAAGTACGTATAAGATTCTAATCTCAGTTGCACCAGTATGAATCCAGAGGAACTCCATTAAAAGGAAAAACCTCTCTGAGTCAATTAACTGTGCATAGGATCTCCTTCAGTCCCCCTTTTTGCATTTTAATACTATATCAGAATCACCAGCAGACAGGTATGAAAGCCCTGTTTGGCACAGGGATAGCAACCTATTTAACTTCCTGTAATCTCAGAGAAATATGGAGCAACATGTGTCCTTTTCTTCATGCAGCTCAAGAATGATTTAATACAGATTTTAATACAAGATGCCTTACTGTTAATGTTGTAATTTTTGGCCCTGAACTGCAAAATTTTATGTCATTTTACCAGGAACAAGAACAATTTGATTTTACAGAGACAACAAATGAAGCACAGTAACTCCAGGTGTGCCAATTCAGTCAGGCTTATCAGAGCCTGACTGAATTGGTGTTTTACACAAAACACTGACTTAACTTATGAAACCCAGTGCAAATATTTGCATTTTTAAAATGAGATCTGAAAAGATTTCAACATAGCTGGGAGTTATGTAACAGGGAAGGGGAGATCCACCTCCTATGAATACATTTTATCTTACCAACCATTGACTGTAGACATGGATGTGGGGAGGCTGTTTTATTCAATATGCACATTTCATGCAAAAAGCACTCAACACTGTAATAACTAGAAGGTGTGTGTGTGTGTGTGTGTGTGTGTGTGTGTGTGTGTGTGTGTATATATATATATATACACACACACACACACACACACACACACACACACGTATACACACACACATATATATATATATATACATATATACACACACACACACTTGATATTAGCATCCATTCTATCCCCATTTTGCAACTCTCTTGCATCTCATGTTACTTTATTGAATTAAATCACTTTTTGTAGTTGTCTTCCATGAGTAACATCAAGGCCTCCTTCTACCACTATTGTTAATGTGGGAAGCCTTGCACAAAAAGTCTTACATTGTACCCTAACTGCAGAAAGGTCAGGTCTCACTCTGATCTCTGGGGTAACTCATGTAAAATGACCGAGCAAGTGGTGTGAATATAAAAGGTAACTGAGCAAAGTCCAACACATACATCTTGCAGAATTCTTCTATAAAAAAGAGGAACAGGTTGGCTTCAAACAAAGTGCAAGAAAAGTGCCTCCACACACAAATGCATGAGATGAAGCTATCAGCACCCCAGCACATCCTCTGATCCTGCCAATATAGGCTTTTGGGCAGCAATAAAATAAAAGAATCTAGAATATCACATGACAAGATCAGGAAAACATTTCATTACACAGAATGTGGGACTGATGGGTCACTAAACACTTCCTGTTTTATGGCATTGGGAATCTTGAACTGCAAAAACAGCATAGTTAAGGAATACAAGATCCTGTATTGTATGAATACATTAGAATACTAGAGTTAGAGGAACTCACACAAGTAGTTTTCTTTGCCTCTGCCATAGTAAAAAAAAGTTTATTTTAAAAACATTTATTGAAGATTTATTTTCATAGGTTGCCTATTTTTATAAAAATAGATGGTACAAGACAACCTGTATGTGTTCCATTTAAAATGGAGAGAAAGCTGATGCCTAGCATATTGCAAAAAAATAAATAAAAGGTAAACTAACATTTGCCCTTCTGAAAATACTACTCTGGTATTGCAGCCAGTATGAGTATCTATGTAAATCATGATTTCATCAGCTAAATATGCTTGGGAAGATGGTGCCATTTTCACTTGTGCACTTCACTTAAAAAAAAAAAAATCAGCTCACATTCTTTGCTTTACTGAAATCTGTCCTTGCCCCATTCTCTAACCCCTTGGGATTAGATACTTCATGGTTCCGCTGAATTAAAATCAAGGGTAACATCAAGTTAATATACAGTCTCTTGAAAGACTATGGTGTATATCCAGCTTGCCAGTGCAGAGGGATATATTGTTCAATACAGAAGAACTTTTCTAACTCTGACTGAAGTGATCAACCCCCATCTCCTTTTGCCCCTGCTCCTTGCGCTAAGCATTGACCAAGAGTTTCATTGCTGTCTGCATTTGTGTTCCTAGATCACTAAAACTAACTATGTACTACTTCCTAGCTGCTTTAAATCTCTTGGAGACTGAAGTGAGCAAAGTGACATTTTTTCCTAGGCAGACCCTCAGCACATATTTCATTTTTACATGCAGCAACCTATGTGAACCCTACTGTAGCCATTTGAATCCTATTCTTGCTCTGTGGACATTTCACTGCATAAACCAGCTGAACAGATCCTGAATAAACAGAAATAATACTCAAATATTTTCACAGTACATTAAAATAGTGACTGCCATATAAATTATCTAGGCTCCAACATATCTGTATGCCTGTTGGTATATGAAACGTGTACATTCTGATGACCTCTGTACCTATATATTTGCTAATCAAAGCAGGTAGCTAAGCCCTGATGCAAACTGATCTTAACCATGGTTCCATTTCCTTGTCAAAAGAAAAATGTTAATATGAAAAGACCATTAAACTAGCCAGAATGGGCAGGAAATTAAAAACTTCAGGGCCAATAAGTCATTGTCACCAAATCCTGCAGTCCTTACCTCAAGCAGAACTCCCATTAACCTCAGTGTGATTTTTGCCTGACTATGAATTGAGTAAGGACTCCTAGATTTGGCCCACTGTTAAGACTTGAAGGGGAGGGGGAAAAAAAACAAACAAACTAAACTCTGCTTCATTTAGAAAACAACATTTTTCATGCATTAATGTTAATGCAAATTAATAACTTTGGTTACACTCATAAAACTTACATGATCCAGTAAATCCTGGTATTTCTATACTTCTAATATCCCAAGAAGTGACAAAGGGCCCACTTCTACAACCTTTACTCATGTTGAATGAGGTCCTAATGTAAGGAGAGAGAAACCTCTCAAAGCAGAGATCGTGATACTACCTCTACAAAAACAGTAAAGCATTGACAAAAGCCTCATGCTTGGTCACGAGGGATCTAGAGATGCAAATGATGTCCCCACTTCCCTAAGAGCACGTTCCCTCTAGGGTTATAAATGGAGAGAGAAATTCTGTCATTTTCAGTTTCAGTCTTTCTGGATTTAAGGGCTCAAATTTATAGCACCAACATAACGAATCTTGCATTTTGCAAGAACTTCTGGATTTACTGACATTTAGACAAACAAGGTTTGCCGAAGTGCTATATTATATTGTAGCAAATTAGTACGAGTTTCAGTGAACAGAAATTACAACAGTCATCTAGTCTGCTCATTAGTAAACAGACATTCTCAGGGCACAATCTCAACTAATGAGTAGGTATGTCATCCCCTTCCCTCTAACCTGGGATGCCCTTTACAAGGCTTTGCTGCTGTAGCCTCCAGTCTGGAGTGCTCACAAACAGCCTCCAACATGTGTGTGTCCATGTGTGTGTCCGTGTTGCAGCCAGCCATACCTGGGCCCTTACCAACCTTGGTTATATTGCAGGTGTCCCAACACATCCCCAGTCCTAGATTTCCCTCAGAAATGCATGTCCTGTACTGCTCAGCCCTCTCCTGGACAATTACAAGCCTACATAAAAAGTCTGTCATTTCATTAATAAAAATGACATCCACACATCTTGTTACCCCAAATGGAGTTTCCAGACATGATGATTTAAACTCATTGGATCAGTTAAGACAATAAAACAAGTTTATTTACTATATAGAGATAGATTTGAAGTGAGTACAAATGATGAGACATAAAAGTCAAACTTCGTAGGCCAGGACCCCTACCCCAATTCAATGGCTGCTTCCTTTGTTCCTTCTGGTACAGTAAATTGATGGAGAGAGGGAGGGAGTCTGATAGTTTTTATAGCTCTGTCCCTCCTTTGGGGAGCATTTCTAGCTGGGATCAAGGCAACATGCAGTCTGTATGGAAGGGAACTCCATACTATTTCTTTGCCAAAATGCAGATATTTTCGCCCTGTCCCTTTTCCCATCAAAAATGGCCATTGAGAAGATAATGGCCCATTAGCCTCGTTTACACCTGGCTGAGGCGTCAGCTTGCCCTTTGTCTCTGAAGAACTGGTTTGGCCTGCTTTTAGTCACGAGTTCAGTGTGTGTTTATAACTTCACATAAAACACTGCTACGTGCATTTTGCCATGATACCTCACAAGGCATATTTTGTACAAAGATGATTACAATAGTGCGTAGGGTGTGGACATAGGGTGCACAGGCCTCTGTCACATAAACTTCCCCTGTTGGGGTTAATACATAAAGGGCTGGCTTCCAGCATAATAGTATCATCTGGTAATGATGCTAATGGTTATGGGTCGGGCTAGAGATGTTGTGAGAACTTCTACGTCATGGGCCCCTTCTATTCTTAACTTGTACTGTACAAAGATTTAACAGGATTGTCAAAAATAGTGTCCAAGCTGAATTTATTATGTGCTAAGAGGCAATACACTGTCAAAAAGAGTATGCCATAAGGAAATTATGAAAAATTCTTCTACCTCCTCCCATACACATTGCCATTTGAATGATTAGGTTCTCCCTCTGCTGAGTCTTTGAGTTAGTCAGGGGCCCTGGGAATAACCCTAGCGAGAGCCAACCACTTAAGCTACCACCGTTGCACTAAGCCCATGATAAACCAGCTAGCTCTGCCTCTGAACATCATTGTGTTCCTGATGCAGCATGTGCTGTACAGAGACTAATGATGGGTCTGCATGTATAATATGTGGTCACGGGCTATCACAGCACATACAAAATGATTACAGTGTAGTAAGACATACTCCTAGTAGAACTGCTAAACAAGTTGTTCACAAGAACTAATACCATGAGCACATGGAATACACAATCAACCTTTTCAGATTTTGCCAATAGATAATTTCTTTTCTAGATGTATTTTCTTGACCCTGAATTTAGCAATACCACCAAAGTCCATCTGAAATCCAAAAATGTACATCTAGAGACTTGAATACTGATTTCAGTAGACTTTGGATAGTGACACTAATATAATTGCGAATACTACTGATAAAAAAAAAAATACTTGACCAGATTTTTATCTCTGAGTACATTACACTAGGAGAAATGTAGGGTTATTTTGGATTTCAGCTGATGTGAATGAGATCAGAATCTGGCCCACAAACAATAGCTGACTGCCATGGAAACCTCCCACATGTGCTACAATACATGTTAGGCAAAGGAGAATGAGATACAAAAAACTATGGGCTTTACATAAGCCAACAAAAAGCAAAATTTGGCCATACAGACATCTATCCCTGGTACTCCATAACACTGCAATGGGTACTCAGCTGCCGTATGAGCTGTAGCATTTGGGCACAACAGATTGAATTAAGGCTGAAAGAAAATAATGCCTAGATCTAAAGTTCTTCTGAGAAAGGAGCTTTTTGTCCTTAACTCTGAATTTCCTTACTTTAGTAGGTTTAAGTCAGGCCATTAATGTAGCTCTTTTAAAATTTAATTTCCTCAGTCAAGTTCACAATGTTCTTTGCTAATGCAATAAAAGAAAAATACAGACTGTGACAAGCAATACAACCCTTACTGGTAAAAAAAAAAACATTATGAAATATCTGCCCTGTTCTTGAAAATTCATGATCACAACTAGATTAACTATTGTTGCTTCTGTAATAGCTATTTTGAATTTCTAGTATCAGTGAGTTAACTACTCTAATACTATGAATTATGAAACTTATGAACAGAGACTACACAACTGTTTGAAGTGTTTAAAGACTGCACTTTATTTACATATAATTTTGTAAGTATAGAGAATGTTGCCTAACAAACAAACTTGTCTCTTCTTTGTTTTGTCTTCCTGATTCACTGGCTCCAGAGACCGAATAATTTCTTAATACTAAATGTTGCAAGTGTATTCAGAAAAGGAAGAAAAATGAATTCAATTATATGTTAAAAATTCTTTGGGACAAATTTAGCCTTGGAATAGGTGGGCCCAACTTCCATTGAGTTGAACAGGACAGATACCTAGTTACTCAAAATCTAAATTTGGCTCTTTAGTTTTGTTTGCATTCCAATTAAAAATAGCAGACAGACACTTAGGCTGGTCAGCTAGCATATATCAAGATGAATTTCCAACTAGAAAAACAGGAAAATGACACAAATTTCCCACTCCCTCCCACTATTTTCTGTCCCGCCCTATTTAGCATTGAAATATTAATTTTCCTTCTTCAGGATACTTTAAAACCAGTAACTCAATCCTCATAACACTCCTGTGAGGCATCTAAGTATTGTCCTAATTTTAAATTGGGAAAACTGAGGCAAAAAGGTTAAATAACTTGCCATAATATAAAAGAGTAAGAGCAGTCTTTAGAACTCAGAAATTTTTAGCTCCCTCACTTGTAGTCACATCATCTCTCTTACTCAGCAAATTGGGGGTTGAGGCTATTTGACTCAGAATTTTCTCAAGAGCGCTACATAAAATGTCCACCTTTTCTCTTTTTTCTGGAAAAACACACTTGTGAGAAAATAATTTAAAAAACAGTAATGCATCTTCTAGTATATTTATCCCTTTCTAGGTCATTAGCATTTTGATTGACAACTTTTCCTCATTTGTAAAACTGCTCCTGTTGAAACAGTACATCTAATTGCTTAGCATCAGATAATGGATGTCTTGTTTCAACACTGCCCAACAGACTATTCATGCATAATGACATAATTCTCCCAAATGTGTAAAGATACATGCCATGGCTAAAACTAAGCTACTGCATACCCAACGGGTACACCACATCAGGGTAAACACCTGGAAATACAAGCCATCTAAAACTTTGATTTCAGCCCTGCAGGTAAGTGCGCTTGCCTTGTTTTCCCTTGAGGCAAAAATTTCATCAGAAAGTTCCACAATAAGACCTTTTTGTCTAAACCAAAAGTCACCAGATGGTTATCCTCAAAAACTCTTTCACATGTCCCTTTTCTACAATGCATGTAAACCTGATTATCAGAATTTTTCAGGCGATATTTAAAATGCTTAGTACAAACAAAATTTGTTTCTATACAAGGTGGGGTACACACAAATTCTGGATAAACTGGGTTCAGACAACAAGGTATTTTGTAATCCCACAACAATTTAGTAAATCTTTCAGTTACATGATTACAAGTGTTTATACAGAAGCACATTGACAATTACTGGAATCTTTAGCTCACTTTTGACCCAAGTAGGATGGGGAAAAAACCCAGAACATAAAATTAGGACATTGTGTGGTTTTACAATCCCCTGTGGGGAATTTTGGTCTATAAACTCACACACTAAATAGATGCTGCTCATCTGGATAAGTTTTGCCCTCTGTGAGAGTTATAATCTGAACAGTCAGAGATACAAGGAGACAGCTTAGAGGTTTAAAGCAGCGGTTCTCAAACTGTGGGTCGCAGCCCCATTTTAATGGGGTTGCCAAGGCTGGCATTAAACTTGCTGCGGCATGGGGCTGAAGCCAGAGCCCCACTGCCTGGGGCCAAAGTCCAAGGTCTTCAGCCATGAGTGGCAGGGCTCACGTTACGAGCCCTCCCACCTGGGACTGAAGCCCTGGGGCTTTGGCTCCCCTGTCCAGGATGGTGGGCTCAGGCAGGGCTCGGGCTTTAGCATTGGCTTCGGTCCCCTCTTGTGGGGTCATGTAGTAATTTTTGTCATCGGGGGGAGGGGAGAGGGTTGCTGTGCAACCAAGTTTGAGAACCCCTGTTTAGAGCATGGTGGATGGAAGGGGGCTGGCTGGGGAATAAGACTATGGCTGTGGTCGGTGTCGGAAGTGAGGATGGTTAAGGAATATTGTGGTCAGGTAAAAACTAGTCAGCAGAGGTTTAGGTGGGTGGCAAGTAGATGTCAGGCGTCAAGGAAAGGGCAATAGGAGATATGGCTGGAAGGGGTGCAGGTCCCATCCTCTCAACAGACCACCAAAACCCATTGTCCATTTCCTGCCAGCCTTCTTCCACCGGACAGGTGCTCTATTTTTCTGATCTGGTCTTGCTTGATTCAGCAGTGAGTGGAAAAAGTGACCAGGTTCGCTGTTTTACTCATCTTCAATCAGAAATTTCCAAAGCTGCTCACAGATGACTCTGACATACAAGAGCATGCTTTGTGCACATGACACAGGATGTAAAGATTTCCAGGAAAATCAAGGTCTTGTCATTGACTCTATCCCCTTAGAATACAAGTTTCTCTGTTACCCACCAAAGCATGTTAGTTTAACTGGATTAGAAACAACAATTTGGAAGGGCCAAAGGGTCTGCACTACTTCGTAATAAACATTTATATCACTAAGATATTATTAGATTACATATCAGCTTTCTTTGATGAATTGCTTCACCTGCCTTGCACTCTGTGGGATTGAAAGGAGACAGAAAGGATGGTGTTGTACTTAAGACACTGAACTGGGACTCCCAAGATAGGATTTAATTCCCAGCTCTACCATATTCTTCCCATGTGACCTTCAGCAAGTCATCTACTCTATCTGTGCCTCAGATATCCACTGTAAAACGGAGATGATAATCCTTCCTTTCTCCCATCCTTTGTCTGTGTTGTGTATTGGGATTGTAAACTCTTTGGGGCAGGGAGTATTCCAGGTGTACATCTTTTACAGTGTATCAGTATAGTGCCTAGCACAATGATATTCTGATCTCAGTTGGAGCATCTTGGCACTACTAACAATGAAATGTTGCCTAACTTTACTTGGCTTCTGTGCCATCTGAGAACTAGTTCAGGGAAAAACAAACCACTACCATACCTCTACCGATTTCCCAAAGGAATCTGACTGCTTTAAATTGAATTATTGCTAATATACATACAGGGCCAGAATCATTCCTCAGATATGCACCTACACTCCCCTGACCCACTCAATTTCATCAATCATTTAAATATTTGTCATTTCATTAAAAATAATCTGATTTTTAATTCAATCTTCTCCATCTTTAGCACAAAATTCTCTAAAGACTGCACAATTCAACTCTCTCCAATGTCTGTGTTATATAATTGCAATGTCTCATATATTAGTGCGTAACATACATGACAAAGCTTCCATATTTTTGGACAGTTCACATTTAAAACAGTTTCTATTAATATTTATGAAAATGTAATTATGTCTATTGGAAATTGAGAATCTGCACTATGCTTAAATAATTTATTACTTGAAGCAAAGAACAACAGTGTAATGAATAGCATGATGATTTACAATAAAACCAAGAAATTTAGGTCACACAGTTACTAAACTGACTGTGATCCATTTTCTATTTAACAATAAGAAATAAAGCAATGTTGATTTACTGACCATCATGAGGTAAAGCAGGTCTCAAAGGAAAACCACAGGAGAATTCTAAAGTATAGGAAAATACTAATGGCCCAATAAGAACAAATTGATTCAGTCTGGTAGAATGCTTTATATTGGTACTGTATACTTGATTTTAAGCTTGAAAATATGCATTTCCAATGTGTAATATTCATTATATTCTTTATCTATATAATTAACACTGACATTTTAAAAATAAGTTTAGCTTTCAATTGTGTACTAATGTATAATCTGAAGAAAACAGTATTTTACACTGAACCAGTATCTATTATTCTCCTTCTCAGAGTCCAGCATGGTTTGTATAATATATTAAATGGCAAAAAGCTATGTTAAAGGAATACTGAGACTGTAATTTTAAACAAGATCATACAAAAGGCAAGAAACACAAAAGTTAAAGGTATTTGTCAACTTGAAATCTAGTCATTGAAATAAAAAAATTGTTAAAAGCAGTTTAATAAACTTGCCCCCAAATCCTCCTTACTAGTTTGTGACTTTACAATCACATTTTTCCCCGCTTTTTAAGAAAATGTTCTTCTCTCCCGCTGTTGCTGTATAAAACACCCACACAAACCAACAAGAGAAAAACAGAGTATGGATCTATTCCTGAAACCTGATCTGTGTTGGTGGCCCCCTTGGGATCAGGGTCTAAGACTGCACAGAAGTCCTGTGAAACACACAAATACAATTAACTGAAAATAAGATGGAGATATTCCCCCCCCAACACACACACTTAATTTCTTTCAGTTACAGTAAAATTAGCATATTACTTGTTAAAATTGTAGGTAAAAAAATTATCAGGACAAATGTTCTATTTTTAAGTTCATGATATCTCTAGAGTACCAATAACAATTTGTCCACTGGGTATTTTATGGTTTATCTGGTCACAAATTTTCATTTGATTTTTTTTTTAAAGTGAAAAATGGCCTTTTAATAAAAATTCTTTGTTTTCCCAAAATGCAATTCCCCTTCCCCCCCCCAAACAGGGGGGGAGGGAGAAAATCACTCCCCTCCTCCCGGTTTTCCCTCCTTTCTTTCCTATCCTCTCTCCCTTTTTCAGTGGCAAAGTGGGAAAAGGGGGGAAAAAGGGGGAAGGAAGAGGAAAAAAAAACTTTAGGATTTTGATGAAAAATGGACAGATGAGAAAACTTTTCAAAATTTGTGAGAAACATTTATGGTTTTTTTATTAGCCATACTAAAAATATAAATAAGTTTAACTAGAAAAACAGCAACAGGAAATGCTACATATACACAATGCAGCCAAGTTAACATAGCCATTGAAACAATAATGGGATGTCTAGTTTAACATTATACTTCTACCTGAAATTTGTTTATCTACTGTTCCACACAACAGCTAAGACTAAAAGAGCTGAAAGATAGGATAATAAAAACCATAGCTGTAGTCCTTGAAACTTTTTTTTTTAAACTTATTTTTTAAAAATTATATAGATTTAAAGTGGATGTTTAACTTCTGTATTTCCTAATTTGTTGTTGAGCCTTAAATGTGCATTAAAGTTTATAGAATAGTGTTTGCCATAATTTAAGGGAAAGATACATAGACTGTACATTAGGATACCACAAAGGAAGCACATTAGTCTCTGCTAAAATTTCTAGCAGATGCTTAAGACACATACTTCAGAGTTCTTAACTATTATATATTTTTTAAATGAACCTTTTCCCTAAACTACATAAGGGAGAATATCCTCCTTGTGGGTGGTCCCATGAGGCCATGTAGAGCCCCATTACAGTCAAATGGACTCCATGTGGGCAGAAGGGTCCATCCATACACAGATAGTTGCAGGATTTGGGCCTTAATCTTTAAAGTCTTGGCCCTGCTGCTAAATAGATCAGACAGAGAATAACATCTGAAATCTGGCATACCTAGTTAGCTTTTACTTGCCAAAACTTTAACTCTGGGGTTTCTGTGAGGTTTCAGAATTTCAGTCAAATATAATATTTGTTTTAGGGCATTGGCTGATCTCTCCTGAAACACAACTTTCAACATTTCCCTTTCCCCCCCCCCCCCGGCCCTTTTTAAAAAAAATAACTGTTTGTTTGGGAATAAGCTCATGAATTGTGCCTGGAATGGAATCAGTGTCTACACAATTTGAGAGAGCGCCTGCTGGGTACGTACATTGCTTCAGGGTTTACACTGCTTAGGACTCTCAGCACTCCTTTTTCCTCCTGAATGTTTACACTCTAATGAAAAAGAAGTGGCTCAGGAACCATTTATAAATGTGGGCAATTGACATTAGTTTAGTAATGACTTGGAAAAAAAACATTACCCAGTACAATAATTGGCAGAAGGACAAAAGAAAATGCCGGCATACATCCATGTTCTTGTGGGGAGCTGTTTCAGTATTGCCAACTCTTGCAATTTTATTGGGAATCTCATTATATCTGGTGTTTAGCTCATGGGATACTGTGATTACATGAGAATCTCAGCTTTCATTTAAAAATAAAATCAAAAGTTTCTAGACTTCGTGACTGCAAAGAAAGTTTGAAAATGTGAGCCGCCTCCCACACCTCTGCCTACGAGCAGCTGGGACAGGTGGCCGCTTGTGGGGAGCAGCCCGTGGATCTGGCACCCCTCCGCGCCCCAACCTGCTGCCCCGAGCCTCTTCCCGCTCCCCAACTCCCTCCCAGAACCCGTGCTCCACACCTCAACCCCCTCCCTCTTAGTTAACTGGCATTTTTCCACTTACTGGCACCCCCTATTTCCCCCATATACCAGATAAAACAGCTTTTACTGTAGAAAGAATACAGAAATTATTATTTTGTAAAACCCTCATGGCTATTAAACTAATCTCATGATTTTTGAACACTTGTGGTTGGCAATACTATCATTTCCTAAAAATCACTGCTATAAAGTGCAGAGTTTTTCCTTTCTCAAAATAAAACTGTCTGTTCCCATTGAAGAACAAACATATAAGTAGTTGAGTAAATGGTTACTAGACAGCAGTATGCATCCTACCAGGTAATAACAGGGTACTTCACGGTCTAGTGATTAGTATTCTAGTCCCCCTCACCAACCTATTTAGGTCCTTCATCAGGATCCCATTTGAATCACAGACTATCAGGGTTGGAAGGGACCTCAGGAGGTCATCTAGTCCAACCCCCTGCTCAAAGCAGGACCAATCCCCAGACAGATTTTTGCCCCAGATCCCTAAATGGCCCCCTTAAGGATTGAACTCTCAACCCTGGGCTTAGCAGGCCAATCTTCAAACCACTGAGCTATCCCTCCTCCCCCCGATTGAAGTTAATGGGAATTTTGATGAAATCCTGGTTTCACCTGCAAATTTCAGATTCTAATCTGAATTCAACCCAGATTCAAATTTAAAGTACCGATCGCCTGAAATACCTGAGTTTCACTTCATTCCATGCAAACACAAAGTGATCCATTAATTGTAGAAAATAAACAGATGCAGATGGCTGCTCTTCCTCTCCTTTTCCCCCACCCCTCTCCCAGTGACATACATCAGGCAAGAATTTGGATCTAGATACAACTTAATTTTAATACATCTTGACAAAGCTTAAAGTCTGATGTTGCATCATTTGCTACTGTAAATCTTGCATTGTATATTCCCTCACTTTTGTATATAATATGCTGTACATATTATTTAATGGAAAACAGGATTGTAATAAGCAATCGCAATAAACGAGAGCAGTGTTTTCTGAAGCAAGGGGTATGTCTGCCTGAGGGGGAGCATCACAAAATAAACAAATAGAAAATCCTAGCCGGGGTGAGATGGTGAAAGTGGGAGCACACACACCTCTCAGTTTTCTAGTCTCAGATTTGGTTTTTAAAAATGTAACTCCCTACCTCCTATGATTGGAAAAGTAAACCTTGAAAATGTGGATCACGTGCAACTGACACATGAATGTCTGACTGAGTTTGCAGAGAGCCTGAAACAATCATTCTGAAGTGTGAGTAGCCCCAACATCTCAACGAGTTCTAACCCAGATGTCAATGATAATACAATGCAAACCATGTTAACTATTTCACTGTTAATCAAACCATGCAGAAAGGGAGATGAAGTATCGTTCTAAAAGTTTATGTAATCTATTCTAAGTGATTGTTCATACTGGGTAGGCCTCTAACACCACATGGGCAGGACTGAAGTTGTAGCAGTTGGTTTTAGGGTGACCAGATGTCCTGATTTTATAGGACAGTCCCAATATTGGGGCTTTTTTTTTTTTTAAATATGGGCTCCTATTACCTCCCAGCCCCCTTCCCGATTTTTCACACTTGCTATCTGGTCACCCCTAGCTGGTTTCATTTTTCTGAAGGGCAGGTTCATCTTTCAAAAAAGTTTGAGAACCACTGAACTAGTGCAAGACAGCATTACAATCTGCATTTTGGTCCTCTTTTTTTTCAACCTTCATATGTATGAATAAATGTTATTTTTGGTTTGGGGTAGAGGGGTAAAAATCAATAGACATTGTGGACTCATAAGAATATGTACATACAAAATATAAAATCTATAATCTTAGGGCTTAACTTCACTACTAAATCAGTGCCACTCTATTGATGTAGTGGCCTCAATGTAGCGCGTCTGGTGAAGGCACATTATGTCGATGGGAGAGTGCTCTCCTGCCAACAAAGCGGTGTCTACACTGCGCTAAGTTGATGCAAGCTCAGGGCCAGTGTTCCCTCTAATTCTTCCCATCCATGTGTGGAATGAATTTTGTTTTGTGCACCAACATGTAGGTGATGTGTGACACATCGTCTCCATAATGGTGCACATAAAATTTATGTGGCGGGGGTGGGGCCAAGAGATTCGGAGTATGGGGGGGGCTCAGGGCTGGGGCAGAGGGTTAGGGTACGGGGAAGGGAGGGCTCCGGGGTAGGGCTAGGGATGAGGGGCTTAGGGCTGGGGCAAAGGGTTGGGGTGTACAGGCTCTGGGGTGGGGCTGAGGGGTTTGGGGTACAGGCTGCCCTGCAGGGGTGGAGAGAGAGAACGAACTCCACCCAGCTCTCTCTCCCCCCGCAGCAGCACCTGGGCTGGGCTGGGCGAGGGGAAGGTTCCTCTCCTCGCCATGGCAACTCCGTGGCTGGGTTGGGGCTGTGGGAGGAGCATCTCCCCCTGCCATGGCAGGTCTGTGCTGGGGCTGGATTGGGGCCAGGGAGGGGGCAAGGGGTGCATCTCCCTCGGCCGTGGCAGGTCCATCCATGCCGGGGCTGGATTGGAGCCAGGAAGGGGCGCGTCTTCCCCGGCCGCGGCAGGTCCATGGCTGGGCTAGGTCGGGGCTTGGGGAGAGGAATCTCCCCTGCCGCAGCCAGAGTGCCTGCGCGGCGCTTAATAGGCTGCTGTGCGGCTGCGCAGCTTAAAGGGAACTTAGTTCAGGGCATGGTTTTTTCACACCCCTGAGCAACGTAACTTACGTTGACTTAAGTGGTGGTGTAGACAAGCCCTTAGTATTCAAAGACCTGCTTCTCCGCCCTTTGTGACAACAATAAATCTTAACTCTGCCTTTGAAAACCTCAGGCTATTTTTTTTTTTTTTAACAGTTAAATTAAGGTGACGCTGTGAAAACTGATGTTTAGCCCTTACCTCAACGTAGACTACATGCTGAGAATACATCATGATTTAAAATACAGTTCCAATAAGAAACCCCTTCACATATTATAATTAAATTACTGATTCTTGTTTTTAATCTAATTTTCAGTCTATTTCTGTCTCTTTTAAACAACCTGTTTACCATTTTCTGTACACCAGATTTTTCTTCTCAAAGCTTTGATTGTGTAATTAACCTTTCTGACAATTGGGGGCAGAAAAGAGCATCTGGATTTCCAGATGTGACGCTGGTGCACTCTGCATTATCGCTAATGGCAGAAACTCAGGACATGCTCGCTGCAGAACACTACAGGAACAGTGCCCTTTGTTAGAAAAGTGTCTGACAGTGAGCATGCAGCTGACTGTTAGATCACCCTGTTTTACTTACAAAGCACAAGCCATTTCAGACACTCATTTATTAAACAAAAAGTAGCATTCATGTTCAACAACAAGACTTGACGTACAGCAGCACAGGTGGCAGCAAACAACAAAGTGCTGTGAGGGATGCCCTTTCTAGGCTATGAGCTCATCCCATCCATGCTGCTGTTTTCTCATCGAACTGTTAGAGGACTCCTATAGAATCCAGTTTTCTTCTTCAGTGGACCTCTCAGAGCCCTGGGAATCTCCCCTATTTCCTCCTTTGTGCTCGCTCTCCCTTTCACAGCAAGGCCAGAGATCTCTCCACTGTCACCAATGCCATCCTCCCAGTTGGATAGAGGGGCTTCCCAAGAGCAAGGGCAGACATTCTCACCCTCCCCTTGAAAAGACTTGCAATATGTTCTACTCCCTACCCTTCCAGCCTTGGACCAGAAGAGACCTCCTGGCTCATCAAGTCCAGTCCTTGATCAAACAGGCACTCTGTCATATAATCCTTACGGGATTATGCTCTAGAACAGGGGTTGGCAACCTTTGAGAAGTGGCGTGCCAAGTCTTCAGTAATTTAAGGTTTTGTGTGCCAGCAATAAATTTTACAGGACCCCAGACGTGCAGCGGGCTGAGCGGGGCCAGCGGCAGGGACCCCGGCTGGCAGGGGCTGAGCGGCTCATCCCGCTGCCGGGCTGGGGTTCCATCTGCCACCCGCGCTGCCGGTCTGGGGTTCTGTCCACCGGCCTGGGGTTCCGTCTATTCAGGCTGGCAGCGGGTTGAGTGAAGCTGGCGGCTGGGACCCCAGACTGTCAGTGCAGGCAGCAGACAGAATCCCAGACTTGCAGCAGGCTGAACGGGGCCAAGACCCCGGCTGGCAAGGGGCTGGCAAGGGGCTGGCAGCTGGAACCCCAGACTGGCAGCGAGCTGAGCGGGGCCAGCGGCCAGAACCCCAGACCGTCTGGCCCCACTCAGCCTGCTGCTGGCTTAGGATTCTGTTCACCCAGGCAGGCAGCGGGCTGCCGGCGGCCGGGACCCCAGCTGGCAGAAGCGTGCCAGTAAAAATCGGCCCGCGTGCCGCAGGTTGCCGACCCCTGCTCTAGAACTAAACCAGAATCTGCTGCAACTGGGGTTTCATTCACTTTGTCAACTTCTGTTTGCTAATGCACAGATTCATTTAACAAAGCAACATACAGCACGGACAAGCCTGCAGATACTTTTGCACATTTGAGAACAGTACAACAATTATACTTGCTATACCTCAGAGAACAATTTTAAAAAATCCCAAAGTACAAAACCTCTGAGTTCTAATCCTTTTTTATTATGGTCTTCTAATAGGTATTCATCACAGAAAGCAGTTTACTGTTACATAGCAACCCATGTCAAATCTCAGCAGCTGGAGATGAACACTTATGCCATTTTAAAAAAAATAACTGCAGTTGGAATCTGTTTATAATTAAATTGCATCAGAAAGCTTCACTAGTCTGAATGATTTACAGAGCCAGATTCTGTTCTCAGTGTTCTCTAATATAAATCTGGATTAAACAAATCTGAATGTCACTTTAAATATGAACAATTTTTACTTACTCGGCAATCCCTCTGTAGTGTTTTCATCAGTGCGCTGTACGTTTCTGAGTCAAAATACAGTCCTTCATGCATCTCTTGCAAGAAATCCAAGTCTTTAAATGTGGGGTTGGACTTCTCCCTCTCTTTTCTTGATGCTCTCCGTTTATAGGTAGAGCCTTTCAAGTCATATGTGAAATGCATTTTCATTGCCCGAGGCAAAACATTGTTCATCACAACGATTCTGATGTTAATGCCCCCCGACTGAACACAGTATAGTCCATAAAATTTTGGTAAGAGTGTCCTTGGATTCTGGTTCAAATTCTAAAAAAAAAAAAACCCAAAAAGGTAGAATAGATTTTTTTTATAAACATCCACATCTTAGAGGGGTTTTCACACTTAAGCATATTAACATTGAAAAAGGGGTGTGTGTTATTTTATATTCTAAACAATTTCTTTGACCAGTCACTCATGCTCTCCATCCCACTGGGCCCAAACTTGGCAAAGCTAGCACAACCCAGGAGATAAGAGACTGTTTAAATGAAATTGAGGGATCTGTGTGACAGAAGTGTTAGGGCCAAAATCAAAGAAAGGCCCAGGACATCCCAAAAGCCAGGCCATGTTTCCCTACACTTGTGCACTGAGGAGGCAAGAGCAGTGATGTAGAGGGAAGAGACTTGGCCTGCTGATTCCATTTTATGTCACTTTTGGCCACGTAGTTCACTCTGAACATTTTAAGCTTCTGACATGACCACATTTCCTCTTCTGTACTGCCTTGAAGAGAAACACGGAGTCTTTCATCACTGCACATCATAGGGTTTCTTTGTCCTCTTGCACGGGATCTATTTAAATTAGGTCAATAGCACAGCAGAAACTCAGCATTTTTGCTGTATTTGGCCTTAATGTGCCATCATGAGAAGGCTCTTGATTGAGTCTAGAGATGTACTGAAGACTTTTAGCAGAACAACCCTCTCACCAAGATTTTTTAAGGAGTTTGGATCCCATTTTATTCAAGTCACTTCTGGTTTAGGTTTGTGAAACAAAAGCCCGACTCAGTGAGGTTTTGCAAAACCGGAGTTACTGCCAATTTTGGTCATGTTTATTATAGCCCAGATTATTGTCTACTTCAGAATGCAAAAAAGTAATGATCCTTTTATGACATCACAGTCTGCCAAAATGGAAACTGTATCGTATCCCAAATTCAACAGTAGGCCAAGCATCCAGCAGGCGAGGATAAGAGATGGGAAGGCAAGAACTGTATTTTAGATACAGTTCTTGCCTTCACGTCTTCAATCACTATCAACATGAAAAACAGGTGAAGAAGAAATTATTTCTATTTTAAGTCTGTTATGGTTAAAAGTCCCTCTTTACAACTAAAGTAAGAAAGTTCCTCCTTAAGGAGCCTCGATACAGGAATTGCGTGAATTAAACCTTTTTATTTTGATAAATGCTTGTGTGTATAATGTTAACTTTGTGATTGGTTAGTTCACAAAAACAAAACAGAAAAGCCTTTAAAATGTGTACTTGTATGATGGCCAACTCAGACATAAATCAAACAGATTATAATGATTAACAGTGAAGACTACCAGCTATGATATATTTTCTGAATCTTTGAATGAGTGAAGTCTCTTTACACAAACATTCAAACTCACAGTTACTTTATATTAGCTTAATACCACCACCATCAGATAATTACTGTAAATTTCAAAGAAATGGGGTGGAAAGTGTCCAAGAGTGATTTTTTTTTTGAAAGGGGATTGGGAAGATGGGGACACATCTGTTCACTACAGGCCCAATTCTGCAAGGTGCTGACCATCACCTGGGAGGTGCTGAGGGGCTTTCCTCTTCATGGGAGCTCAGTAGCTATCAGGACAAATGTAGCCTCTTGCAGGATTTAGTCCTATTTGTTTCTGACAGTCAGTTTATTCACTTTGCTGACAATTGGCCAATATTAAAGAGAGACAGTCAACTTAGTTGAAGCCCAAAAATGTATCTGGTTAAAATAAATATTTTTAAAGAAGTTATATGAATAGAAATTTTTTTCAACAAAATGTTGTTGTGCTAATTATAGGAAAACCCAAAATTAAAGCAGTTTAGAAACTGAAGGGAAATTGACCAGTCTAGTTTCTTTGGCCCCCTTGAATGAAATGCAAAGGGCAACCAAACATAAATGGAGAAAAATAAATTAGACTTAAAAATTCTTTCAATTTTAATACTAAATTATTAGGAACAACAATAAGGATTATATTAAAATGTAAACATCTTGATATTGTCCCTTCAGCATTTAGGATAGCAGTGACCTCGACTTTTAGGTTAAATTACTTTTTGCTGGTGAGTGTATGCCCACAATGAAGTTGTTTTTAAAGTGTAAGATCTATAAAAATATTAAGATAAACATTACATAAAAAAAATCAACAAAAATATTGGAAGACAATCAATGAAATTATTCATAAATAAAAGGAGACGTGAAACATGAAGGATATGGAAAATGTATGGAAGTAAAAAACTTAACGATTTGCAGTTACTCACCATGTAGTAACCTGGTAACAGCTTCTGAAGAAACTCAGCCTCTTTGTGTTGAACTGTTTTGATAATGAACTCATCATCACTAGTTACAAAAAATAAAGACCCACTGGCACCAGGGTTAGATAATTCTATTAAAGGCTCACTGCAGATTGAATACTGAAACAAAGACAAAATGGAGTTTGCAGCCAATACAGGTGGTTTTCAATATAAAAATCTTTAAAAAGAATAGCTGGTACAAAGGGGAGGGGGAGGGGACAGACGGCAGTAAGGAAGATGGTTAAAGTTCCTCGATTCTCAAGCTGCCACAGCCCCTGCATAAGTTAGAACAGATAGTGATCATACAACAGTTGAGAACTAGAAGAGCATGGATATGTTCCATGACCCCCAAATTATGGTGAGGAGATAGCCCTCTGACTCAAGAATACATACTGCAATTTGCCTTTACATTAGATAAAATGTAGAAGCTAGAATACTTTTAGCTGATGGGAATCAGATGTCCTATAGGAGAAAAATAGAAAATCTCTATATTTATAAATGTTTTACTGCATCAATGTTAATTCACATTTCATGCCCCCACTCAACCCTCTTAGTATCCGTCTCCTCTCTAAACCCAGTAATGGAGGGATTTTCATTTGTAATAAACTGAAGAGTGGGATTAATATGCTAATAAAAATAGCTTGGTTAAGAATCTCTTTTCCTCTATTTAAAAAAGCAGGCATAGTTAAGATCAATAACTTCATACACATTGAAACTGTAGCACAGTAACATTAATAAGGGACTGTCCCTCAAACAAACAAACAAACTATACTTAAAACAAGATGTGTTTTAAACTATTTACGTACCGCGGGAATCATTCTTAAAATAGCAGCAAGTTTACTGGTCTTTTTACAACTACAAGAGTGGCTGTTCCTTAACTAGTTGCCCTTTCCACCAGGACTATCAAGAAAAGTGCCTGAAAAGGGCTGAGCTTCATTATAAGAAATCATTTTTTATAAACTAAATCCAGGTATTATTGAATTCAAAAGGAGTTCTGCCACTGATTTCAGTGGGACGAGGATTTGGTCCTATAGACATCAGTAGATGATGCTGTGAACCAGAGATGTCCAAGAACAAAAGGGTTGAGATAGGGAAAGGAATGGAACAACAAGTATGCTTAGGGGAAAATATAGTTTAAAAAAATAAATGCTTGCTCTGAGTTCAAATGTTTCACCATGTACTACATATTTTTAAAAAGGCAACGCATCAAATTTTCACTTTCAGTTTAGTAAATGTTACACTATACACCTTTGAATCAAGAGGGTCTTTACATTTTTTGCAAAATAAAAGCCTATCTCACAAAGTTTTGCTCAACCAAACCTTGAGCCTTTTGCTCAAGACTGAGACGAGAAAGATAAATAGTTTGCGTTCAACACACTGACATGCTGAATACCCGTGTTTTGTATACTTTCCAGTCACCAT
Organism: Trachemys scripta elegans; assembly: GCF_013100865.1. NCBI lineage: Eukaryota > Metazoa > Chordata > Testudines > Emydidae > Trachemys > Trachemys scripta. Next base: position 90,889,619 of record NC_048303.1, on the reverse strand, counting down.
TTATTTGTACAAGCTGTTCAAATTTATTTTTTCCCTTCATCCTGCTTCCTGCAGCGCTTCCATACTGTACCATTTGGAAGAAGGCAAAGCTACAACAGCTGTGCCCCGCCAATGCAAATTAACAGTGTAAACCTACTTAGTGTTGCTGAGATACTTTTCCTTCCATTTCTCTCCTCCCCCTCTCTCTAACAGGAACCAGTATAAAAGAGCAATCCCACTATTTTCAGTTGCTGTATTGCAGCCTGAAAAGAAACTGATTAAGACAACAGAATTTTGAATCACATCTTGTATAGTGGACCGGGGTTGAGGTAAGAGGTTGTGAATGGGGAGACTGATTTTATTGTCAACTGATTTTAATTAAAAAATCCAACTCCTTCAGAAGCAAATAAAGTAGTAGCAGGGCTAAAACCACTGTAGCCCTTTCTAGAAATACAGAAAATGGTTCAGGTACTTCTTCTGGCCTAACACTGTGCATGTTCTAACTAGAGAAGATGGTCAAATCTGGATTGGTTTTAAACAAATTCAGGGCTGAGTATATAACAGTAGCAAAATCTTAAGAAATATTCTCATGAGATTTCTGCCATTTTTTGTTAAGGATTTCAGTCATATCCAAACCGGAAAAACTGGTTCCAGCCAGTGGTTTCTGATCTCATTATTACAATCCAATCTCCCCTGGAATTCAGGGTTCCACTTGTGATCTCTCTCATTATAATATGTGGCCCAAGAGACTCTTTAATGGAATCCACAGAGAGATGAATAAATCATTTGCATAGCCTTTTGAAGTACTGCCTTCAGTGGTGATTTGCCCCAGTTATAAGTATCTGTGGCTAGTCAGAGGGGAAGCTGAACCGGTGCAAACCTATAAACCACAAATTCCACCGGTGTCGTTTACTCCTACTTCAAACTGGGTTCAATTGCACTGGTACAAATTGGTTGTGACAGCTTTCCCATCTGCACTGGGGTAGCTTCTCTGGTGGCCAGCCACTGATGTCTGAAATCCACAGTATAGACAAGGCCTAAAACTATAGTGTCTCCAGATCCATCTTTTAAAAAGACAGATTTGCCCTTCGACTTTAAGGTCAGAAGGGACAATCATGATCATCGAATCTGACCTCCTACACATTGCAGGTCACAGAACCTCACACACCCACTCCTGTAATAGTCCCTTAATCTCTGGCTGAGTTACTGAAGTCCTCAAATCATGGTTTAAAGAATGAAGGTTACAGAGAATTCACCATTCACACTAGTTTAAACCTGCAAGTGACCCAGGCCGCAGGGGAAGGTGAAAACACCCCCAAGGTTTCTGCCAATCTGACCCATTGGAAAATTCCTTCTCAATCCCAAATATGGCAATCAGTTTAAGTATTGTATAAACAAGCCTTTGTGAAACCTAAAGCCCAACAAATATTTCCATGTAACTAATACAAATATCCCAATGGAAAGTTTTACTTTAATTTGAAGTTGGGATCAGTATAAGGCACCCAAGCACTAGCATAATGTTCCTGTGTTTGGGTTTCCAACACTGCAGGACAATATTTTTATTTTAAAAACTAACTAGGCTAGTTTCACAGTCCAAGATGAGAGAAATATATTAAACTGGATAGAGATGGTCTAGAAATATTTTGATTCTTTTATTAAACAAATTTTGGTGTGTGTTTCACTTAAAATAATTGACAAATAGCTTATTAAAATTCTTTCAACTGTAAAGAATCTCAGTTGTTAACAAGTAAATATATTTGTAAAAAATGCAGGTTTTTTTAAACCCTACATTGGACCTTTAAGCACAAGGAATGCAAAAAGCTGCTGGGCCTCCATATTGGGGGATACATAGCTCTGAAGTGAACTGGCAACTTGCAAAATGATCTGATCTTGCCCTTTTAACAAATGAGGTAGACACCCTACACCGACCCCTCACAACCTTGCCAGCAGCAGATGTGTAGGGGGAGGAAGATCTTGGACCATCCTCTTTTTGATAGTGTTGGTCCCCACAAGGTGGAAGGTCAGACTTGTCTACCTAACAAGGTTGTTATATTTTCACATTCGAGCACGTGCATGAGACACACAGTATGAGTAGGGCCCTACCAAATTCCCAGCCATGAAAAATATGCCACGGACCGTGAAATCTATTCTCCTCCTGTGAAATCTTTTCTTGTGTGCTTTTACCTTAGACTATACACATTTCACACAGGGAAACCAGTGTTTCTCAAACTAGGGGTCCTGACCCAAAAGGGAGTTTCAAGGGGGGTTCGCAAGGTTATTTTAGGGAGGGGTTGTGGTATTGCCACCCTTACTTCTGCGCTGCCTTCAGAGTTGGGCAGCTGGAGAGCAGCTGCTGTTGGCTGGGCACCCAGCTCTGAAGGTAGCACCCCACCACAGCAACGCAGAAGTAGAAGGTGGCAACAGCATACCATGCCACCCTTACTTCTGCGCTGCTGCCTTCACAGCTGGGCAGCCAGAGAATGTCAGCTGCTGACTGAGGGCCCAGCTCTGCAGGCAGCAAATGCAGAAGTAAGGGTGGCAATACCATACCATGTCATGTCATCCTTACTTCTGCAGCGTCTCTGCCTTCAGAGCTGGGCTCCCAACCAGCAGCCACTGCTCTCCAGCTGTTCAGCTCTGAAGGTAGCGCCACTGCCAGCAGCAGTGCAGAAGTAAGGGTTGCCGTACCACAATCCCCCATAAGATAACCTTGCGACCACCCCACAACTCCTTTTTGGGTCAGGATCCCTACAATTACAATACCGTGAAATTTCAGATTTAAATAGCTGAAATCATGAAATTTACTATTTTAAAAATCCCATGACCGTGAAATTGACCAAAATGGACCATGAATTTGGTAGGGCCCTAAGTATGATTATTAAGGGCTTCTCTACACTAGAAGTGATACAGTGGCACAGTTCCAGCTGCGTCGCTGTAGCATTTCAAAGTAGATCCTACCTATGCTGAAGGGAGTGGTGGTTCTGTCACTACGGGTATCCTCCTCCCTGAGGAGGCAGTGACTAGGTCAATGGAAGAATACTGAGTTACTCAGCTGGGCTGACAACTTTTTAGTGTAGACCAGGCCTAAGACTGCAAATCAAAAGGAACAGAACAGAAAGTAGCCTTTACAAGGGTATCAATGTCTTTCTCAGGTCATCTCTTTTTCCATGTCAAGGTTAGAACATATGTACGTAAACACTGTTTTCTTGTAAAGTACATAAATAAAGCAGTTAGCATATGAGAGCACTCAATTAGAATTCAATTAGCAAAATTCACATAAGTTTTTAAATCTAATTATAATATTCATGCAGAGATAATTACCTGAACTAGCAGCAATACTCTAGGTATTAAACTATCAATTAACATGGCAGGTTTTATAGCAATCACTTAAAAGCTGGAGAATTAAAAAAAAGTTTTGCCAAAAGCTAAATTTATACACCAGTTACAAAATCTAAAAACTTCTGCTCCTGTTTAGAGCATTGTTAGCTACCCCCCTCTGCTATAGAACTAGAATAGTGTTCACATCACAACATTTTTTTTTTTTTTTGTAGTTCAAGGGAAAAATTATAAAATTCTTACCAAGTAATCATCAGGCTTGATACCAAAAAGTTCTCTGAAGTAACGGAAAGCTAGAGGAGCATAGGTCTTAAATCTGAAGTCGGGGTAATGATGAGCAGGGGTCAAATTGCTGCCTTCACTGCATTGAAAAGACAATAAAGAAAACAGCAAATATTACAATACATTTTTATAAAAGACTTCTTTTTGCAGCTAGTTTTCATTTAATACTTCCCACCATGATCACTGGCATCCTGAAACAAAAGTCACTCGAAGGAGTTTGAAATAATGTAGAATCAAATGTTAATATAAAAGTGATGCCAGGAAAACAGCAGTCTTGTGTCCTCTCCTCACCCTGAGGGAAGTAACCATTATCATCATCCGTCACACCATCAATGGGTTAAGGTACTATTTATACCAGCATCTCAGCCTTCATATGTCCCCTCAGTGTTACTCTCTCTTGCAAACTAGGTCATGGCACTACCGTAGGCTCCCTCAACCCTATAACTTTTTAGTCTGCAACCAGTTACTTGCATGGCTGGCTCTACACCTAGTGTTGGGTCTGCAGGACACATGGTAAAAAAAACCTCCATTAATTACTGTGCTCAGCTAAAAGCGTTTTTCCCCTACCACAGGTGCAGGCTGCCGCATGACCGTGGGCTGAACTGGTTAAAGGAAAACAATTTTTTTCAGTGTGAACAGAGTACCCTAATCATGACCATGTTACTGGATTGGCTATTCCACAACCCCCACCTTCCCCCCCAGCCACAAAAAACAAAGAAAACCCCACCTTTCTTGGGCAGGACATCCCAGAGTGCATTGCCTCATGTACTATGATTCAACTCTAGATGCATGTCCTGTGGGAATTCTATCCCATGCTAAGTGACTATGGAATAACTGCCCAGATACATTGATACAAGACGTGTTTCAGCAGCATAGTAGGATGTGTACCCAGACAGTTATGGCGGATAGCTGCTGTGTTAACACAACTGAACTGTGTAACTTGTAACCAGATACAAAATAGCAGATAAAAATTGTAATGCAGACAGGGTCTAGGACATAATGCCCTAATTTGATTATTTCAGCCATACATCGTGTATCCAAAGTTCATTTACCTCTGCATAAATTTGTTTACAGTAGAAATATCTAACATATAAAAAAAGTATAAATAGCTAGTAATAAATGTAAATATTTGAACATCCTGTTTTTTATACTCCAAATTGTTTTACTACCAGAATTGAAACAGATGACCTGAAATATATTCTGAACATATGCACTGAAATTATATTATAATAGTAACATTGTGATGGAAGAAGTTCATTCAGCTCATCTACATCTATCTTTTATTATCAGGCAACAATAGAAAACTGAGATTAACTCAATTGTGCGAGCTGGAAAAAAAGTTCTCTGAGCCTCCACAAAACTGACCCCCAAAACTCTCCAGCAGGAGATACAGGATAAAAGAACCGATGAAACTACAGGCTAGAAGTATTGTATCAAAGAAAACTGACCGGCTAGCTATTCTATACCCTGGTTGCTAGCTGCTAATAAAAGCTGCTTTTTCAAAATGAACTATTTTGTAGATTTTATAGGATGTGCAGCACAAACTGTCTTAGATACAAAATCAATTCCATTCATCTGTTTATTGCTCCTAAAATGGCATGGCAAAGGGAGAATCAAGAGATTAAGGTGAACTGGTAGCACTGCCTATAGTTATGATTGCCTGACAACACCAATTATATGGCCCTATTTTCCATTGGTTTTAACTTGGCCAAACTTTAACTGTTTGGGCTGAAACTGTCCAAGCTCGGTGTATGCCTCAGCCTAATCTTTTGGGGGAAATGTTTAATCAAAAATGGTTCCCAATTATAAGATTAGGGAAAAACTAAAAACTGTTTTGCCCATGTTAAACTCTTACCACAATTTCATAAGGAAGCTCCAGTGCCTCCAGGCTTTGATTTGAAATATGGCAGGGGCATTGTCCTGATATCGGGGATGTGCCTTTTGCTGTTCTTATGTAAGAACTCCCAAATTTGGCCAAGTATAAGCCTCTGAAAAAAGTCACACATGGTCAGCAAAGACAAATCAGAGTCTAGCAGCTACATTTTCCAAAGATTCCATCTGCACTGAGCCCGGTCCAGCCCAGGGCTAGAGGGGCTGAGCAGGACATCTCAGGTACTTGAACTGAGAGTTGTGAGACTGTCTAATGCAGACACAAAAAGGGGCAAGAGCTGGGGGTGGTGAGTGGCAGCAGAAGAGGAAGTTGAAGACCAGATCAATGAGGGGATTCTAGGTGTAGGGGTCTGCATGGAAGAAAACACACAGATGAGAGAGCTTTCCAATATCCAGTGTTTTCTATATGCCAACGGAGAGGTTAGTCATGCAGCACTGGCAAGTGAAAAGTGATTAACTGAGTCTCAGTAGTGGCCACAGTTTTTATTTCACTTCCTCAAATGAAATTTTACAACCTTAGGGTTTTCCTACTGGTCCATTTTCCTCTTCACAGAGCTGTGTTATGGGATTCTGTTTGTGAAATGTGTCTTCACTCTCAAATTGAGAGGCTTCTTTTTAGGTCAGTGACCATGTAACCCATGTGCCTAATAGGGAGATATCTCTTTAAGAGGTCTATTGGTGGGGGGGTGGTAGGAATGAGTAGGGTCTTGATCACTGTGCATCTGCCTAGCAACATTATGTAGGCTGCGGAGTGGTCTGCTGTTTCGCGAAGCTTCTGCGGCTGTAAGGCTCTGCCACTGCCGCCATGTTCGGCTGATTGGTGGCGGGTAGACTGGTGCAATCAGTGGCACAACAGGTGGCCCAGGATAAGTTTGTATTTGACTTGCCTGACTAGGAAAACATCAACCATTTCCAGAGGGCATGGGAGGATCTGTCTAATTCTGCTTTCCTGACCAGAGTGGGATGGCAGTGTGGCAACTCTTGGGGTTTGTCACCAATGAGAAGCCAAGCGCCATCTTCAAAATTTCTGGTTTAAAATCTGGTAAGAGCAGTGAAATATAGCAGTTCAACAACAACGCAGTTATACAATGAAGTGGATGTTTAGTCTCTAATGAATAAATATAATAAGATATTGGAAAAACAAAAAAACAAAAACAAAAAACCAATTAGCTCTCCACACTCGGAAGTTTCTGGAATTGGTGTAGTAGTTTTGGGTCTGGTTACTGGACTCAATCTCTGAAGGCAAGTTGCTTTGGAAAAGGCCACGTGCACCGTATGGGCTGAGAGAAGCTGAGCCTCAGGAGCAGAAAGCAGGCTGTTTTTCCCCTAACTCAAACATTTTGCAGCAGGGTTTAAAAAAAAAAAAAAATCTATGTACTTAACTGAGCGGTTGGTTAATTGGTTCACTGACTAGCTAATGAGAGATTTCAGCAGGAGGAGGAGGAGGGGGAGGGGGGAGAATCTGTATGGACTCCAGCTGAAAATGGAGGGAAGATGTTGCTTTTGACTCACCTGACTGCATAGATTTGGTGATCAAAGACAGACTCAGGTGAACTCAACCAAAGCCTTTGGGAACTCTGAGTTTCTTCTCACTGTATTTCTGTGGGGACTGACCTGTTTAGATTTAATTTTGGTTTTGTTTTTTTTTCTTTATTTATGTTTATGTATAACTGAAGATACTGTATGTGGCTGACAAAGTAGTCATGTTATGCTGCAGACGTTAAATTGCTATTATTGTTTCTTTATCATAAGGTTTTATAAACTTCAGAATTAAGTTCATTCCTTTTGTTCTTTTGGACTTGAATGTGGGGAAGCTGACCCTGTGCAATCTTTGCTGAAAACCCTCAATGACTGAATTCTGGGTCTCAAGGTGCTTTTCTATGGGAGTTGCGGGTTTTTAGCTACTGGAGAAGGGCAATGAAGTAAACTCTAGCCCACTCAAAGGTTCCAACAATGCAACTTTATGAAGTAGGCAGTAAGTTAAAAATACAACCCCCCCCCCCCCAAGAGAGCATCTACACCAGAAAATTTGGGCCAGATTTGTAAAGGTATTTACACAATGGGAGTTAGATGATTAGGTGCTTTTGAAAACCTCACTAGGCACCTGTCTGCATTTTTAAATACCTTTGAAAAATCTGGCTTTGTGGCTATTTTTCAGCATCTGCAGGGTCTGATGGCCTGGTGGTAAATAAAGTTTATGCCCTCTCTATACCAGAGCTCACACCAGCACTGATACAACTTTATCCATGCTGGAAAATTCCTACTCCTTTTTCTAGGATAAATGAAACCCAAGAGCATGAGCTACTTCAGGCACACATGAAAGGCTTGCCTGCACAGGTAAATTGACCAGCACAGATATTCTAGAATAACGCTCTCTCTCTGAACCTCTATTCTTGACTAAGAGTAACTTTTATTTCAGAATATTACGAAGTGGAGTAATTATTACATAATTAAGTCAGTTTTAATCCAAAATAGAGTCCACATAGAGACCCTATTCCGGGGGGAGGGGGCGCGGGGGAACCACACACCATGGTGGAACAGCTTACTTTGCTGGTCAATTTCCCTGTAGACAAGCCCTAGCACTCCGCAAGAGATTACACTGTTTTTAAAAATTCTCCCTGGTTACTGTGGGTATCCACAGCTGCTCACTATTTCCCACTGTTTCCATTCATTACACTGATTTTTTCAGCTTCACTGCCTCATTGGACTGCTCAAAGGTCAGGGGTGGCAAGTTCAACTGCATTGCAGTTGAACAAAATTTGACATGAGTTTGAGATTTTCTTGCCATGGCATACAAGGCATCTATGGATGACAAGGGACTGCATTTCTTGAGAAACACATCCTGCTAGCTGGCTTAAAAGCAGTAGTATGGTGCAGTAGTACTCTTGCAGCTAGAGATAAGATGCTGAAAAGAACTGCATGATGGGAGGAAAAGAAGTAAGAGGGAAAATATGGTTTAGAGGAACATTAACACTAGTGGGCTAGGAAAGAGGTTTTCAAACTCTAAACCCACAAGCTTTTTATTCCCCTCCCCACCAATCTAGAAATTTGAGGTTCTCAGCCCCAAACCTATTAATTTTGATCAACATGGATTTTTGCCCCATCCCCACTGTTTGCTGGTGACATTTTAGGAGTTCAGGCTCTGGCTGGGCTATTTTCAGAGCTGAAGTAGCACATGCAAAGTGGACTGGACAATATGCTTTAACCAGCTTACAAAAATATTAAGGAATTTGTACGGGGAGGATTGTTTGTAGCTGGCTAAGGCATATTTTGCTCTGTTAACTATAATGTCTTAACTGACCACTTGATGCAATCTGGTGCATTCCAAAGGGAAAATAAACAAACTGTTCTTGAGAAATCTCTTGAAGATACAAACATAAGCGTCACTCCTGGTAGGAATGGCTTAGCAGCATCCAGAGGAAGACTGCTCTTTACATCAATGCAAACACTGTGTGCTAGTTAAATTGCAAAGCAGCTATATTACTGTATTCAACACTTTTCATTTCTACTGAAGAAAAACCTAAAACTGCAAAATTATAACTTTGGGCACATATGGGAGAACGTGCAATATAAAGAAAGGAGACAACCTCAATAACTTTCCATCTTAAGACAGGGAACATATCCAGTGATTAGAGCACAGAACTACCCAGTAGGTTCTGTTACCAGTTTGACGTTCTGTGACCTTGGACAGCTCAAATTTCTGTACCCGAGCAATGACATTTAATTCGGGTCTTGGAAGGATTGTGAGGCTTAATCATACTGTTTGGATAGTGCTTTAAAAAGCTTAGATGAAAGACCCTATACAAGTGCAAAGTACTATTTTTATTCAATATACCCCGATATAACGCGGTCGTGGGGAGCCAAAAATCCCTACCGCTTTATAGCTGAAACCCCGTTATATTGGGGTAGGGGCGGCCAGGGTCCGGCAGTGATTTAAAGAGCTCCAGGCTCTGGCTGCTGCGGGGAGCCCGGACCCTTTAAATTGCCGGCGAGCCCCTCTGCCGCAGCCCCGGGGTAGCGGCAGCAGGGCTCCAGCAGTGATTTAAAGGGCCCAGGGCTCCCCACAGCAGCCGGAGCCCCGGACGCTTTAAAGCATCGCCAGAGCCCCGCTACTACCACACTATACGCGAACCTGTGTTATATCGGGTCGCGTTATGGTGGGGTAGCAGTGTATTAAAAAGACTAAATTTACCATGAAAGCTCTGTTCTCTAGTAGCTATGCAGGTAACTACACATTCTGGGCGAGGAATGGTCTGCCTATCAATCCAGGGGAATAAGTTACAGTATAAATGATGCATATCAATCTAAAATTTATCACAAAGAATTATATTTTGAGGTCCAGCCCTGTATTGTTTTGTGGGAGACTCAGATGTGTTTGTTGGCAGTCTCTCACTCCTTGGCTTATCATTGACTGGAAATATAAAGGAGGCAACACACTTAGCCCCCACAGTCAGAAGGAGTGTTACTACTTTCAACAGTACATCCTCTGACCAGTTACAGTGGTGTTAAGGGGTTCTGAAGGAAACTTCATTTTCTCTCTCTCTTTTAACGCAAGAAAGCAGCTGCAATGTGGAGCCTTGGTTTTGTGTATGTGCAAAGTGAGGGAAACGACAATGAAAAAGGGAAACTTCGGTGCCCCAATATGGAATGGACTCCTTACCCCATTTACCCCAAAAATCAAACAAAATATTCAATGTGTTAAAAAAAAAAAAATTCAGGTCTTACTAGTCTTGGAAAAAGTTGCTCTTTTACTTCTCACTGAAGTGCATTCACTATCCTTTTCCTGTATGCAATAGATAAATGCACAAGTATGCACAACTAATCCAGGCCTCGCTTTCCAATGCTCCCATTTCCTCCCTAAAGAGCAAAGATAAATGACTGCATCATTTCTGCCTATAGGAACTAGTCACTATTTCTATACTTACATAGCTATTGGCTTTTGGTTGATCTAGGATAGAGACCAATAGTGATATCCTTATTTCTAGATATATCTTTCTTTGTATTACTTTCAGCTACAGTAAGATGTGCTAATAAGTCTCTTGATATAAGACATCTTTAAAAGGCAATGCATGTGAACATTAAAGAATCTCAAAATAAATCAAGACAATTATATTTGGGTCCATAAGATTTATGTGGCAACCACCAAATGGGCATTCTTAATTATTTTCTAATGATAACAATACTACTACTAATTTTGCACTGGTGATAGTCCCTTTTATGGAGGCATCTTAAAGCACCTAAGAGACAGGTGGCTAAGTTTAAAAATACATTTAAAAAAAATCAACTAATTCACCTTATCTATATTAGGAATTGGTTTTTACAAGTCAAAATGGCTGATAGTTCATAATAGGCTTGATTTTGTACTTGGAGTCACAGTGTCTCCATTTTGAACAACATTTACACATACTGGAAGAAATGGCAGAAACTTCCCTACCAAGTTGCTGTCTGCCCAGATTCTTTCCCCTAAAAAGTGCTCCTCAGCAGATCTGCATGTCCATGCTGGAGGAGCACGAAAATGGGAGAGAGAATTTTACCTAAGACTGGATTTAAGAAACTTCGGCAAGTTACATACATTCCTCTGTGTGAAATAGGTCAACATGGAGCCAATAGAGTGGGCATGAATTACAGCATAAGTAGTTATGCGTGTGAATCTGAATACTGTTGATGTGTATCCTACAGGGAATGGTGTACATATAATTATTTGGGAAACACTTGGCCCTTCAACTCTCCTAGGTTTTTGTATGGAAAGTGCCTCTGAAATTCAGAGCTTTTCTGATCTTTCCATAACATTTCTGGAAAATACATCAGCTAATGGTTCATTTATTTTGTATAGTGGAAGCTCAGAGACAAGGCACCCCTACCCTGATATTATCAGATACAATATGACCATTGCTAACTACTGTTAATTAGCTGTAATCATACTTTCATGCATTAATTTTGCCTACCCACTTTTTGATATCACCAGACTCCACAGCTGTTATAAAACCCTGACAATATCTCACATGCCATCACATGTTGTGAACTACTGACTAATGTTTCAGTAACAAGACAGCAAGAGAAAATGTCCCATACCTTAACTAAATCATTGTAGAAACAGCCTTGCCTGCAATACAACATGTATAGATGAAAACCAAATAATGTAAGCCTCCCAGTTGGAATGCTGAGGAACATGACTGGGGATGCTGGTCAATGTCTAGAAGCTGAAATAAGGCATATGGCAGAGGGGGAAAGTGAGAGACCCATAAATGGACTTGTGAAGATTGAACACTTGACAATATTTGGCAAAAGCCTGGAGCTTAGAAGTCCTTCTACTGAAAGAAGTGAGAAAACAAAAAGGCAGAGTTTGGCATATGTTTCCTAGTGCCCAGTGCCTGCAATGCGGTTTGACAAATTTTTAAAGCTAGATACACGGACCTTCTACAAATGGGCAGAAATGAGCCCTGGTGCTGTCAAAAAAAAAAAAAAAAAAAAAAAAAAAGCAGCTCGGGATAACTTGCATTTAACTGGTAAAATATTTTAACTATATATCTATACCTATATCTATCTCATGACAAAGTGTCATATCATAATAAGGTTGTGTGAACTAGAGTTACTCTGTGACATGTCTAACACCAAGACCTCTGCAAGTCATAACATCACACTGGATCTAAGAGGACCAGTGGCACGGAGCATGCAGCATTTCCCCAAGATTCCAAGGTAGAGTGGAGAATCCTTTAAAGTTGGGTGACAGAAAGGAAGAGAATGATTAGGCTGCATAAAATATCTCTGACAGCTTGGCTGTTGCTGCCAGTATTGCTACAGTAACTGCATTGGCCCTAGTAGAGGGAAGAGAGGCTATGGATTTGCATAGGGGTGTTTATGAGGGACAGGAGAGACTATTTGCATAAGTTCCCAGAGTAGCGTCATACTACCCAAATGTAGAGCAGCCATAGGTTCCCTCGTCATATGCCAGGCAGGCCAATTGCCCTCAGGATCAACTGGCTCAGCCAATTTGTGTTCTGTAAAATGAGCACTCATGCTCACTGCCATTTAAACGGCATCCAGAATCTGGTCCTAAAAATGAATGACTGTACTGTAACCCTCTGTGACACATCACAGTTGGCTCCTAAAAGCTACATGCTGTAAACTTCCTTCTGGATAGCCCAATATGAACAACAAGAGCTTTGCCTGTCACATCCTGTCCCAAAGATCAATGTGGAGAGGAATAGAAGCTGGGAAGGAAGGTATCTTCTCATCCCTGCTCATGTGCTATAATGGCCAGTGAAAGAAAACATTTTAAGTGGTTTAAAGGCACAGTGCAAAGACACGGTAACTTACTGAAACTGACTGAATCAAACATGCAATACACCCAAGCATTGGGCCAAATTCTGCTCTTAGATACACCGATGTAAATATTAAGTAACTGCACTGAAATCAGTGGAGTTATTCCTGCTTTACAGCAGTATAACCCAGCAGAATTTGGTCCATTATGTGGCGTTCTAAACTAACCAACCATTTTCCTCCTTTTCTCTCTTGGTGTTTTTACCACATGAATCTCTTATTGTTAGTATCCTGAAATAATACTATGTTTTGCTATGGTTATTAAACTATCATACAGATGGTGCAGTTTACTTGAGGGGTGGAGAACTACACAGAGGTTATTTCTTTTCTGTTATTGCTTAATCATAAAACAATTGTTGGCTATCTTTCCGCCGTTTTTCTTTTATACAGCACTGTAAGGGTCATATGATTTTGCTTGCTGGAATGCAAGAAGTGTTGTTTCATTGCACTTCAAGTAGTCTGGATCTACAGCGTCGCACTCCCCATCAGTACCCGGCCCAGGGAAACTAATGATCCAACCAACAGACCAAATTTGGTGATGAATCCTGGTCACGTGCTACCTCAGGCACATTGCGCATATGCTAAAAACACCACCACTGCAACAATGCTCCCACTACTATGACAGGAGTGCACGGAACTCTATGAAATAAGTCACTTCATTCCCTGTATCACTCATCAGGACTGGGTGCAGACAAGGGACTAGTCAAAGGGGAGATGAAATGATCAGGACAGCCCATAAAAACAGTGTTGCTGCAAGTGGACACGTACATTATATAGCAACATGGAAGTTAAATATTCTGGATGGGGCTACAGCTAAATTACATTGGAAACCTGAAGCTAGTGCAAAATGTGGCTGCTTGCGTGTTAAGCCTATTTTCTCCTCATGATCACATACACCCCTTACATAGCTCAAATTTGCCAATGATGCCCTAATCACAGAGAGGGAATAATTCAAATTATCATCAAACTCACCTTTGCCTAGGCTTTCTCCCTAGATTAGCCGTTGCTAGGGTTTTGCCTCCTTTGTCTCAGTCACTACTCCCTTTGCATTGAGAAAGAGAGACTCCTACTACTTTTATATCCTAGTTGACTAAATCTGCTGGAGACACTCAGGAATAATCTGCATTGTACTTTCAAATGGGACCCAACAGTGGAGCTCCCTATGTTACTCTGAAGGGTCCTCCTCTTGAAATTCATACCAACTAGCAGGAGCGGCGCCAGGGTTTTTGCCGCCCTAGGCAGCAGCGCTTCTCCTCTGAGCATTCAGGGGGCCTGGGGTTTTCGGTGGCGGGGGTCCTTCCGCTCCGCGTCTTCGGGGCACTTCAGCAGTGGGTCCTGGAGTGAGTGAAGGACCCGCCACCGAATTTCTGCCGAAGATCCAGAGTGGAAGGACCCCCCGCTGAGGGCGGCAAAATGCCGCCCCCCAAAATCCTGCCGCCCTAGGCAACCGCCTAGGGTCACCTAGTGGAAGCACTGGCCCTGCTAACTAGTACCTTATTATTTCTACTCAATATCATTTTAGACAGGCAGATAAATATGCAGTTTACAAAGAAACAAGACACAGACTTTCCATCTCCTTATAAAACCTAATGCACAGAAATTGTAGATTCAACATTTGGTCTTAAAAGACAAATGGATTGCTACTCCTGAATCTAATGGAGGAAGATTATCATCAATAAATACCCTTTATAGAAAGATCCTTTTATTTCAGTCAAGGAGACTGACCATATACAACTCTCTCTTGCTTACTGACTAGTAAAACCAGACAGCAAGTCATATTACTTGCTGCATCTGGCTATACCTTTAATTGATATTTTTCTGTGTGTTATCTTTGGATGACTGGACAAGAAGATGCTACTAATTTTTTTTTTCTCTGTTAAAACACAAACTCTGTCAATACAAGCAAGCCAATTTGCTCCTCATGCCCACATTCCATTTTTAAAACAGAGATAAGACCAATTTCTTCTACCATTAACACAAGAACCACACAGGCATTTGGAAATTGCATTTGTAAGTGTGTATGCAGGAGTGTTTTCATATCAGGTAACTAACCTGTTATGGCTTTCACAACATTTTTTTTTTAATATAAATGTTAAACAAATCAAACTGGAAAAAAAAGGAAATGGAATGGATTCTTCCACTTCTATGCTATTAATTTAAAAACAAGTGCTTATAGTAGTTTTTGTGAAGGCAAGTTTCACTTGATATTTAAAAGAATAACTTGGGTTCTGAAGTCTTTACAGATAGCCATGCAGATTCCTATTGGGTACATGCACCGTCTTTGTAATGGCAACATCCTCATCCAAATAGGGCCATTATTTTGGTTTTTGAAACAGTGAAGAGTTTGGTTACATGACAATATAGAAGCGGTAATTTACTTCTTGTAATCTGAAAAATTCTTGGTGAAGTATTAAACGGATTTATTTGGTTAGCATCTACATATTTTCCCCAGAATATATCACACAGAAAAAGCATATACAAAACTCATCAATTATAGACACTCACAAACCACGAGCAAGGAACATGAATAATTCCCACTGGCACAACTACAGCATGTGGGGTAAAGACTGGATATTATCCAGGCAATATGTTCCAAAGTTTGAGATTTTCTTTAAGAAAATGCTTTAGATTAATTTAGCCTCGCGTCGTCTTCCACATAAACAATGGCTTTACATTATCAGACCAGATCAATTTTTTAAAAAATATGGCTGTCATAGAACCATAGAAATGTAGGGTTGGAAAGGACCTCAAGTAATCATCAAGTCTGGCCCCCCTACGATGAGATAGGACCAAGTCAACCTAAACTATCCTTGACAGGTGTTTGTCTAACCGGTTCTTAAAAAAATCTCCAATGATAGGGATTCCACAACCTCCCTTGGAAAATTATTCCAAAGCTTAATTATCCTTTAGGTTAGATTTTAGAAAAAACTTCCTAATTACAAAAACAACAAGGAGTCTGGTGGCACCTTAAAGACTAACAGATTTATTTGTGCATAAGCTTTCGTGAGTAAAAACCTCACTTCTTCGGATGCATAGAGTGAAAGTTACAGATGCAGGCATTATATACTGACACATGGAGAGCAGGGAGTTACTTCACAAGTGGAGAACCAGTGTTGACAGTGCCAATTCAATCAGGGTGGATGTAGTCCACTCCCAGTAATAGATGAGGAGGTGTCAATTCCAGGAGAGGAAAAGCTGCTTCTGTAGTGAGCCAGCCACTCCCAGTCCCTATTCAAGCCCAGATTAATGGTATTGAATTTGCAAATGAATTTTAGTTCTGCTGTTTCTCTTTGAAGTCTGTTTCTGAAGTTTTTTTGTTCAATGATAGTGACTTTTAAATCTGTAATAGAATGACCAGGGAGATTGAAGTGTTCACTTACTGGCTTGTGTATGTTACCATTCCTGATACAATCTCCCTTGCTGCAGATTAAGCCCATTACTTCTTGTCCTACTCTCATCTGACATGGAAAACAATTGATCACCATCTTCTTTATAATAGCTCTTAACATATTTGAAGACTTATCAGGTCCTCTCTCAATGATCTTTTCTCAAGATTAAACACTGCCTATTAACAAATACATACATTGTTTTAGTGATGTCATTTCTAATGTTTCTGAGGACTATATTTTATGTTAGAGATGATTTATGGGTTTATGTTCAGATTAAATCTTAGCCCACATGCAAACTGCAACACATACTCAACTAGGGACTTGTCTACATGAACACTTAGTTTGCAGCAAGCTGGGGAGAAATCTACCCCACACTAGCCTGCTGCACATTAAGTGTCCATATGGACCCTGCTACCATGCACTAGAAGCACCCTAATGCACTTGAATCTACCCTGCTTTGAAACAGGAGATCAAAATGCACTAGGTGCAGTGCTTCTCAAAGTCGGGCCGCCACTTGTTCAGGGAAAGCTCCTGGCAGTCCGGGCCTGTTTGTTTACCTGCCGCGTCCACAGGTTCGGCCGATCGCGGCTCCCACTGGCTGCGGTTTGCTGTCCCAGGCCAATGGGGGCTGCGGGAAGGGCAGCCAGTACATCCCTCAGCCCATGCCGCTTCCTGCAGCCCCCATTGGCCTGGAGTGGCGAACCGCGGCCAGTGGGAGCCGCGATCGGCCGTACCTGCAGACGCGGCAGGTAAACAAACCAGCCCGGACCGCCAGGGGCTTTCCCTGAACAAGCAGCGGCCCGACTTTGAGAAGCACTGCACTAGGGAACTTTTAGTGTGTGGTAGCAGGATCCACATGGACACTTAATGTGCAGCAGGTTAGTGTGGGGTAGATTTACACCCCAGCTTGCTGCAAGCTAAGTGTTCATGTAGACAAGCTTTAAGTAGGTGGCTTGAAATGCCTGGCACCTGCAGCGCGCAGTGACTACAATGGGAGCTGTTGAGGACTCAGTATTTCTGAGAATCAGGCAGGTACCTAAACGTGGATTTAGGAAATCTTATTTTTGAAAATCTTGGTCTATATGTTCTTTATACTTTCTGTCACATGTGACAGTTTGGAAAAATATATAAGCCATTATGTAACAAGTTTTTTTTATTGTTGATATCAGCTGTGATCTGGATTTCCCACATAAACAGGAGTATGTTATTTCAAATATTATCCCTTAAATAGGGCTATAGCAATATCTGAAACTGCTATCTGCACAATAACTATGGTGTCCAGTCTGTGTACAAATGCGTAACGTTGGCACCAGTTATGGAGTTAGATGTTGGTTGAAATTTTCTACCTATGTTGCCCCCATCACCATAGGACCTGACTGCCTCACATATTAGTCCTCACAACACCTTGACAAGGTAGAGAAGCATTATTAGGCTCATTTTATACATGTTGAGTTGAGGCACAAAGGTATTAAGTGACTTGCCCAAGGTCACACATGCAGTCTGTGGCAGTCTCAGAAATTTAACCCAGATCCTGAATTTCAGTCTAATATCTGAAACACAGGACCATCTGTTCTCACTAATCAGTGTGCACATGGTAATCCCTCCCACCATCCTTACACCACCATATTTGGAATTATGGATCTGGAAATATGGATGCTTCTGAATGAACTGAATGTTGGAGACAGTTGGTAGACCTAACTGTGTGCAAGGATTTGCTTCAGTTGTGGCTATGGCACAGGAGAAAGGTAGAGTCTAGTCTACTACATTAGTTTTCCAAGTATTTTGAAAGCCAAACTTCCAGTTGAAATAGTTCATATTCATTTCCTTTTTATTATTATTAAAATATCCTCTCATAAAACCACTGAACTTCTCTTACATTAATAACTTACTATGATCCCATTTGTTTCAGGATAATTCTCTTTTCAAAATAATCCTTATAGTTAGCACATCTAGTAAACAAAGGCCTGCTGTTAATTTTTGGTTTGAAAAGTCTTATATTAGATAGGATTGTCTTTACCTGGGTAGAAATACACTTTCCACTACATAGAAGTCTTGCATAAGTACATCTCTGTCTGGCTTAGAGGTGAGGTTACCTACTGTGTATCCTATTCCCAGCTGAATAGTTCCTTTAATAGCAGATGATGCGGTCTGCAAAAGAAAAGAAGCATTAAAATGTCAGTTTACTATATCTGGATTCCTGCTCTTTATCATGAGCACTCTTTGAACAAAGCATTTTATTTTAATTAAATCTTTCTTTGGGGTTGGTACCAGGTCAGCTTTATTTCTTCGGGTTGGAAAGCAGACGAGATTCACCTCTAACTGGAGTTAACTGCTACTCAGGAAAAAAAAAAAAAAAAAGGAAGATTTAAAAAGAGACTCATGTAGTTGAGGCCTCAAATCTAAACACATCTTATAAAATTTGCATAAGCTGCAATTTTCAAAAGTGTCTAAGGGATTTGGACATGGGAACTGTCCTAATTCCTATGGGAAATGGGCATCCAAATCCCTTCAAGAATTTTGAAATACCACCTATAATCTTACAGAGAATACCCTCCCAAATTCTAAGGGCCAAACTCTGTATGCAGAGCTATGACGAATGCTGATATTTGAGCTTCAAAATATAGATTCTAGCTTAACTATAATTATTTTATTATATATTGGTGAGATTAACAACAGCAGCAAAAGTGTCAACAGTTTAAACACTGGTGATCAAGAGCAGTATTCAGTTCCAATTCTGTAGTACAGACTATCATAACTGCTAGCAAAAGAATATCAGAAACAACCGGTTTGTTTACCTGCCCTGTCTGCAGGTCCGGCCGATCGCGGCTCCCACTGGCCGCGGTTCGCTGCTCCAGGCCAATGGGGGCTGCTGGAAACGGTACGGGCTGAGGGACATACTGGCTGCCGCTTCCAGCAGCTCCCATTGTCCTGGAGCAGCGAACCGTGGCCAGCGGGAGCCGCGATCGGCCGAACCTGCAGACTGGGCAGGTAAACAAACTGGCCCAGCCCGCAGGGGCTTTCCCTATACAAGTGGTGGCCCCAGTTTGAGAAATACCGTACTAGCTCTTACTTTAGTTCTCAGAAGTGCATGTGCTATGGTGAATGTTTATTTTTAAATGTGAAATGATGTAGCGATGTGTACTTATTTTAAATAATTAACACTACACACCAGGCAGACCTTGCACTTGCATAACAATTCATAACAGGTCATTTGGTGGAACGAAACAACAGATTCCTTCTCAAAGTGCTACTTCTACTATAAAAGTTTTGGCTTGTGTGTGGTTAAGAAGATTCCCACTTCTCTTTCCCTGAAAAACTGTGATTCATGAATGATTAATGCCCTGCATAAGCACTAATTATGTCACTTCGTTTAAGTTGGTATTCATGCAGACAGATTCTTGGTACACAACTGGACATCCATTTAGTACACGGCTGGAAAGAGGGATGGAGACTGAAAATATGGCAGATAATGAGGAACTGCAACTTATTATTGACAGAGGATTACAGACAAGTCAAGTGGAAAAGCAACAGGGAACTCAAGAGGACATTAACCTTGCCATCATAGTTGGGCAGGAACATGAGCGGTTCCTGAAGATTTCGCCAAGTGGGCACAAGTAACCACGTATAGCCTTGTAGTGCAGAAGTTCTTACGCTTTTTTCATACCGTGGACCACATCTTAACAGAAAGATTGTTTTCTAGATCACCTCCACTTCCATTCATGATTGCCATCAGGAGCGGAGTTGGTCAGTACAATCAATCACCATCCCCACAGCAATCACAGCAATTGTTTAAATGGAGAAGTAATACTGGGAAAGTATTTATTGGGTTTTTGGTTTATTTTAATACAATTTATAGCAGCTGGAAGCAAAGAGGAGAGCCAGCACCATGTTTCCAGCCAGCATTCCCTGGACCACTGGCAGCTCACAGACTGTAGAGCCACTGGTATACTCTTTACTCCAAATTCCTAAAGCATGGTGGCCCAAGCATGCCCTTAACTGAGAGTCAATCCAGTACTTAGAGTTGCATCAGATGACAAGATAACATGTATTTTAAAAAAAATGCTGGAGTCTTTCGTTACAGGAAAACATTTGTTCCAGTTTAAAATATTTTATGTTGTTCTGGGGGGGGGCAGAATAAATCTGAACAAGAAGAAGTCTGTCCCTCCCTTCTCACATTTATCTCCGGGCAGTAGAAACAAAAGTGAAACTGTTTGAGCAGCATATTCCAGAAGTCTTGAGGTCTTTCTGGGTGTAGCCTTCATTGATTTGAGATCTACCATACTATTCTCTCACTAGAAAGGAAAACCTATAATGGCAGCAGGCCGTAAAAGAGATGCAGTCGGGGAATATTTTAATGAAGTTCCTCTATATGTGGATAAGACAGGCATGCGTGCAAAATGCAAACAGTGCAACAAAGAAATGCAAGGCTTGGTTGCCAGAATGAAACAACATCATGAGAAGTGTTCCTTCTCAGGAGGAAGCTGCGTTGAAGATGATGAAAGGAACATGTCTGAACATGCAGGATCTTCAGGTTGGTAAACTTTTTTTATTACATACTTCTTTCTTAAGGACTGCCTGTCTTCCTTCTGGACTCTTCTTGAATTCTCATGTTTGAGCAAAAAATATAGTTGTTACTCTATGGTACTATCTTTTTAGATGAAGTTGTGATAAAAATAAATAGCTGAAATAGGCAGATTTTCCTTTTACAATTTCACCTTTAAAGTAGTACTGAGTGTCAGTGAATGCAATGAGTAATACTAAATGAGCAATATGGTAATAATAATTAAATAACTGCATTGACTTATTTTGTTTAGGAGAATCCATCCTCTACATACAGGATTCTGAAGACTATCCACCTCAAGATCACCATCAATTTTCTATAGTTTCAGAGTTATCTACCAATGATAGTGTTTCAGTCACATCATGTATGTCACATAGCCAGAGTATATCACCTGTAGCAAAAAGAAAAAAAACTCCATAATCCAGAAACAACTGTAGATAAGTTTGTGATAAGAACGAGCAGAATACAAAAAGAGGTAATTGATGAAAAAAATGCCCGGTTTGTTTATGCAACAATAGGGTTACCATATTTCAGCAAGCAAAAAAGAGGACGGGAGGACCCCCGCCCTAGCCCCACCCCTGTCTGGCCCTAGCCCCGCCCCATCCTGCCCTAGCCCCGCCCCTATCCCTCCTACTTCCCCCCCTCAGGACCCCCAACCCTCCCCCCGCTCCTTGTCCCCTGACTGCCCCCTCCTGGGACCCCTGCCCCTAACTGCCCTCCAGAACCCCACCCCCTTCCTAAGCCTCCCTGCCTCTTGTCCCCTGACTGCCTCCTCCTGAGACCCTCCCCCCATCCTAACTGGCCCCCTAGGACTCTACCCCCTACCTGTCCCCTGACTGCCCCAACCCTTATCCACACCCCCACCCCCACACAGACCCCTGGGACTCCTACGCCCCATCCAACCATTCTCCACCCCCTGACAGCCCCCCCCCCCCCCCCCCCGCCCCCCCCGCCCCCCCCTTCCCCCCCCCCCCCCACCCCCCCCCCCCCCCCCCCCCCCCCCCCCCCCCCCCCNCCCCACTCAGAACTCCCAAACACCCCCCCCCCGCTCCTTGTCCCCTGACTGTCCCCTCCTGGGACCCCTGCTCCTAACTGCCCTCCAGAACCCCACCCCCTTCCTAAGCCTCCCTGTTCCTTGTCCCCTAACTGCCCCCTCCTAAGACACCCCCCCAAATGCCCCCCAGGACCCTACCCCCTACCTGTACCCTGACTGACCAAAACCTTATCTACACCCCCACCCCCAGAAAGCCCCCCCCGAACTACCAACCCCCCCATCTCTTGACTGCCCCCTCCAGAACCTCCCTGCCCCTTCTCCGACCCCCTGGCTCCCTTGTTGTTGGCCTTCGCCTAATGTCTCTGTGAGCTTGCTCAGGAACGGCCTGAGCCGTTCATCCCGGCACGCTGGGCAGCAGTGTGGGAGGAGCTCCAGACTGCCGGAGGCGACCTGCGAATGCAGGGAGGGAGGGAGTGATCTCTGCTGCAGGGGAGAGGAGGAGGGGCTCTCTCTGGCTGTCAGAGCCCCATGCAAGTGGCACCATCCAGCCAGCTGCCCTGTTAGCCGCGCACGCTCTGCATGGGGGCGGGGGGGAGGAGTCCGGACATTTACAAATTCCCCCCGGACGCTATTTTTAGCTCAAAAAGCCGGACATGTCCGGGGGAATCCAGACGAATGGTAACCCTATGCAACAAACTCTCCTTTCCGTATGATTGAGAACCCACACTTTATTAACATGATTCAGTCATTAAGATCAGGATACAGTCCATCCAACAAAGCAGATATCGCAGGCAAATTGCTGGATAAAGCATATGAAAGAGAAATTGAGCAGTGAGCAAAAGGGTAAAGTTGTTAACCTGAGTCTTGATGGGTGCAGCAATGTCCACAATGATCCTGTTGTATGTGCTTGTGACACAACAGAAGAAGGGAATGTCTTCCTTACAGAAACAATTGATACATCAGGAAATGCACACACAGCAGAATATTTACAAGTAGTAGAAATAAAAGCTATAACAAACTGTGGAAAAAAAAGTTCAAATGTCTAGTATGCAGCTTGGTCAGAGACAATGCTGCAAATGTATCCAAGATAAGAAGAAATTTAGAAGAGAGTCCCAAGCTAACAACATACAGTTGCAGAGCTCATTTGATGCACCCTCCTAGCCAAAGACTTCAGTGTTCCAAAAATAAAGGCTAATGTTGTTGAAATTGCAAAATACTTCCATAACAACCACTTTGCAGCAGCTGCTCTGAAAAAAGTGGGAGGAACCAAGCTAACTCTCCCACAAAACATGCGCTGGAACTCAGTATTAGACTGTTTTGAGCACTATATCGAGAACTGGCCTAATCTGATGACAGTTTGTGAACAAAATCATGAAAAAAATAGATGGCACTGTCACAGCCAAAGTTCTCAACATTGGGCTTAAAAGAAATGTTGAACACATCTGATTACCCTGAAGCTTATTTCTGTAGGCTTGAACAAAAGGTAGGGAAATAACTGTTTTATTGCTGACACTGTTTAAATTTGGAAGGAACTGAGGGGGATCTTAAAAGAGAAATATGCAATGACAGAATTAAATTACAATAATTTCTTCTTCGGCGGGAATTCGGCGGCAGGTGCTTCCCTCCGAGAGGGACCCGCCGCCGAATTGTCGCCGAACAGCCCGACGTGCCGCCCCTTCCCCTTGGCCGCCCCAAGCACCTGCTTGCTGGGCTGGTGCCTGGAGCCGGCCCTGACCAGTGAACTGGTGGAAGTGACTTAAGCACTTGGATTCAGAGACTGTTGAAGTGATAATCTCACTTTTAACAGCAGTAGCTTCTTCTGCCAGTGTAGAAAGAATACTTTCTTCCTTTGGACTAATTCATTCCAAATTGAGAAATCGTTTGGGACCTGAAAAAACAGGAAAGCTTGTTTTTCTTTTCCAGATTATGAACTAGAAAATGAAGGTGAAGACGACTGAGTTAGCTGCAGAAGCCAATATTTTAAGTTTCTCATATTGACCTGGCTGACACAGTCGATTTAATTTTTTTTTTTAATATTTAATTTAACTATTTTAGTTAAAACAATTTTAACAAAAACCTGATTTTAAAAAACCTGAATGTTTAATTAAATTCAAAAATTCATACGCTTGTTTTATTAAAATATTATATGGTTTGCTGTTGAGAAAAAAATCCAGAATACATAACGTTCTTTTAGTTAAATAAAACAATTTAAATGTCTGTCTGGTGATGTTCTCCTCCTAATACAGCATGGCAAGAAAATCCTCCAAATATTAATGATTAACCTGTTGAATTGGAGATACTTATGAAGTCATTGGGAGGTGAACTATCTGCTTCAATTACCTTTGGTAAATGAAATAACCAAACAATATAGCTGCAAAACTAATCTGAAAAGTTTTCAAAATAAATCACTTTAAAAATGTATAGTGTGTACCTTCTAAACATGAAACCTGCATCTATCTCTGAGTTGTGACGAATATGTATTAAGGTTATACTGACCAACAAGAATGCACTTTTATGTAGAAATCCATGATTAAATCGAGTCTTCCTTACTAGTGATTTAAATCAAATCCACCCTGTTTTGTTCTTAAGAGTGCAATCCGGGGCGGGGGAAGCACAAGGGAAGATGCCAAACTTAGGCCATTTTACAGCTGGTCCCTGAGCCTTCAGGGAAGCATTTCTCTTAGGCTGTGCCTACACTACGGGCCTTACAGCAGCACAGCTGCAGCGGTACAAGGTCTCCTGTGTAGCTGGTCTATGCCAGTGGAAGAGTTCTCTCCGGCCAGCAGAATTAAGACACCACCAATGAGCGGCGGTAGCTATGTGGGTTTTTTGTCCACACCCCGACCGACAAAAGTTTTGCCAACAAAAGTGCTAGTGTAGACAAAGCCTTAGTTCCCCTATCTTACTACTGGAACAATATATTTATTGGCCATTAAAATCCCTTACAGTCTGTGGGAAAATTCCACTCCTCACTTGCATTTTCTCTATACTCATGGTTCCCTTTTATAGTATTCCAAGGCAGCAATACAGTACAAGATCAAGTTTCAAACCATGTCTGGTATATTTTTAAATTCCCTTTCAAGACTCCAGTGCAGTAGAGTTGGCAATAAAGTTCAGGGACCTTCAGTATGAAGAGTTCTCTCCTTTTAGAGACTGAAATTGATTTTTCTTCATTTTAGCCTCATGTGAAGGTTCATAAGATATCCCTTAGCCCCTCCATCATCAAGCATAACTGCACGATTCCAAGATCACATAACTGGGAATCAGCATATTTTAGAGTACTGGTAACAGTAGCATGAGAACAATCAGCAGGATCAACACCGATATGCATATTTCATTAACCTTATGCTATGAAACCAATTGGCTTCTTGTCTCATGTTCTACACTATCACATACGTTGTCTGTCTGTTATTGAAAATGGTTGTAGAGCCCACCATATTACTCAACTCATTTTCCTTCTGTTTCTTCTGCACATATCTGAATCACATTTAGATGAACTGTTGGCCACCCCCACTGAGACTCATGCATGCTAATATGTCTGAACATTGTGTTGCTACATACTGTCCAACCCATACTTCTGCCTAGTTGCATAATTAAAATGTTAAATAGCACCATCTGGGCCAAAATCTGCTCTCAGCTATGCATACACAACTCCTGACTTCAGTTGGATTGCATATCATGCCACTGCACAGAAAGCAGATTTTTGGCCCCCAAAGTTTAATGCTTGATCAACCATTCATCTGCCCTTTTAGAAACAAAGTGATCTGATCAACAGAAATTAAAAAAAAAAATTGCAATAAAAAGGAAAAAGATTGCTCTGAACCTCAAGGAAAGCAATGTACTTTATATAATTTGTGTCTCCATGTTTACAAGTAAAAATATATTACAGATAAAACTCCTTAGGAGTTTTGTAGCTTTTCTAGATGAAATATAAAATGTACTTAAAATTCAGGTGCTTTTTCTACATTAAATTGAAGATAGTTACCACATACAAGGCCTTACTATACTTAAATAGAGTGGCACAGTTAAAAGGGTCTTCTCTTTTTTACTGGTAGTTAAGATATTACTAGCTTGAGGTATACACTAGACTTACAATAGGAAATAGTACTAGATCTGGTAGTATTGTACTGGTAAAAAGGTGAGAATCTTTTTTTTAAAATGGCACCTACTGTATTGTACAGAAGGAAAACCACAATGCCAAGAGCCCCTCCTCTTTCAAACTATGGTACAGTCACTGCAAATGAGAAGACCAACTCTGGATTTTTTGAAGTTGTTTCAGTTTGAGACTTTTGCAAAGAAAATAAAGTAAATAAATGGGACAGATGATCCCCTTCCCTGCTGCAGTAAGAGGAGAAAGGGGCCAGAAAAAAGCCTAGAAGCCAGCAGAAGGAGCAGAACAGAACTTGCCTCTTTCCCCAGTATTCAGAGGCAGAGCAGGTGTTGGTGTAAAGCCAGGAAACACATTCTCACAGCATGCTTTAAAAAAAACTGGGGGAAGGGGAAGATACCATCCAACTATTCAGGAAACTGACTTCCTCACTACGGCCCTGAGTAAACTCTCACTTAAGTGTTTGCTGAAAGTTAAGCGCATGCATAATTCCCAATGACTTCAATGGGACTTAGAACACATACTCAGCTTCACACACATGCTTAAATGCTTTGTTGATCAGGGCCTATGATTTTAACTGCGTGAAGGAGGTATAAACATGCAGCAGTAGTGAGGATGCAAATGCCAGCAGAGATCAGGAGCCAGCATGCTGTCAGGAAACAAGGGACACCATTAGCCTAGCTGGAGGGAATTCTGCTTCACTGTTTGGTTGGAGATTTATGTGGTTGGATCCCCATTCTGCACTGACACTGGAGATCCTGACAACTTCATCTATAAAACCTCCACCCTCACACAGTCAAGGTGCTATGAAAATGATGTGGTGCTCTACATGCAAGTTTTCCCCTACTACTGGTTATTTTGTGAAAGGTGCTGATCTGGGCTTAAATAACTGTAGAAAAGAATCTTCTCACCTCCTCACTCTCCAAAAGGTTTATTCTAAGCTGCCAGTTGATTTTAAATATTTGTCTGAACGTATTTTGACAGACACACACAGAATGGGACCAGTTCAGTGTGGGGACAAAGTTCATTCCATGGAGGCCTGCAGCATTCCACGGTTGCACTGAGGGGATTCCAGGAGGAATTGTGTCTTTTTGAGTAAAAATTCCTCCCAGAGAGAGACTCCAGAGTTTAGGTGGCTCCACAGTGCCCCCACTATGGTACCAGACTTCTGCACTGAGCATAGGACTGTCCCCGACTAAGCCCTTTAGAAGATCAAAGCGTTCAGTTCGTAGATTAGCAAATTGTGAAAATAGTAATATTAGAGGATCCAACTGTGAAGTCATTTTTCTCAGGCTTTAAGTTTTATCATTGCAAACTGTGATCCACCCAGATCTCTGACTGGAATCAACAAGTTATGAAGTTTAAGGTCACCCCCTCCCTGGCATCCCCACATATAAATTTGAAATGAACTCCCCTTCCTTTACCTCACCCCACTAGCACCCTCCTGTAAATAACCAGGGCTTCCATTTTTCAGGGTTTACTATAATTTCATTTTGGAGGCATTCTTTTTAGCAATATGAGTTTTATGTAGATGTCCAAAAATAAATAAATAAATAAATCAAGGTTTTTCCTCTTTGTATATAACGTATATTATCTCTTTTAAAGTCCTCTACTGTACTTGAACATAATACTGTTTCACTATGTTAAAGCGCTCTAGGGAACCTTTGCGCACACCAAAAGGACCAATTCATGTGCAACACATTAGTGTACTTTAGAAATCACACCCCTATAATCCTCATAATTGCGCCATGTAGACAAGCCTTTTATAGATGTATCCATTACGCTTGTTCTTCCAGTGTTTTGTGGATAAATACCTTTTTTGTTTGTTTGGTTGGGGTTTTTTTGGGCATCAGGGTTGGTTGGTTTGTTTATTGGCTAACACTTGAAATCAGAAGCCCTAAAATAACTTGGCTTTCATCCTGGGATGTACTTGTATCCCTCTTTTTTTTGGTACATATATTGATTTTAAGTTTTTTAAAAAGTATGGAGTCTTCTTTATAAATGCTTACATTGAAAGGTTTGTGTAGGAGAAACCTGTTACTTGGATACTAAAAAAAGCAGCAGGCCCTGACAAAAGGCTATAGAATAAAGCCACAATATCATACAGGTACTCGGTCAGCTTTGTACCTATAGTTACTTTCTCCCTAGTGAAAATATTCTCGCAGACTGGATATATTGCTAGGTGTATTACTACCTCAACACATAGTAAATAGGCTTCTGTCTATTTAGACTACCTCACCATGAGCTGAAATCCTGTAACCAGCTGACATGCAAGCAGTTTCTGAATAATACAATAAACAAGACCTTAAATCCTTTCAAATGGGGTATTAAGTCACCACATGATCCTGTGAATGTAATAACTAAGATTTTAATGATATTATGCTGGCTACAGACACAGAGTTTTCTATTTTAAGCTGGATCTGTGGAACTCATCACTATATATTTATGCTGCCTAACATTTTATATAGAGGAAATTATTAAATGGTTTCATTTCAACAAGTTTTGTTAGGGACCTTGTGAGCTGGCTACAAGGTTACAGAAAAGACGGCCTTCATAAAAAAAAGAAAAAAAAAGGTTGACAAATTTAGATTCTATAGTTATCGGAGAAGGCATTGCTTATTGCTAAATTATTTCCATGAGAATTTGAAGGCTGTTACCTGCTGCCATGTAAGTTAATGGAAAAAACTCCCATTTATATAATGGTGAAAGATTGGCCCTGAGCACAAGACACTATAGAATAAAGTATTTCAGATAAACTATGAAGATAAATCATTTAAAATAGTAAAAGACCCAGATCTGGGCTGAAGGCACATCAAAAGGCCACATGCTCCCCTTACTATGTGAAGGGGACATTGACATAGCAGAAGTTTTGCATGAAGACTGAAGGGAGAACTGAAGGAGAAGAGACGAGTAGGGCATTGGGAATAGACTCAATTTCATTTTATTTAAATTGCCTATACTCAATCTGTTTTATTCAACAGAGTTATACATGTTAATAGGATATCACCATAAGCAAAATAAGTGAGATATAGGATAGAAGCATCATAGAAGATGCTGAATTCAATCTTTTTTTTTTCTTTTAAAAAAATAAAGAGTTCAATAGCTTAAATAAGCCCCAAGATACGACCTAATCTCTTAGTGGGTTGCTCCCCTCCTTCTACACTCTGCCAGTGGCAACAGCTTTTCTAATCCACTCAGCCATTTCTCCCACCAACATCTCTTCCCTCACCACCACCAACACCCCCCACCGTGCTGTAAATGATCACAAATGAATGAAATTCCCTCCCTACTCTGATCCACTATGGGTAGTCTACACTGCAAAGAAAAACCCGCAGCACCAAGCTTCAGAGCCCAGGTCAACTGATTGGGACTCATCTATCTTGGGCTGCAGGGATAAAAATAGCAGTGTAGACAATCAGGCCCAGGCTGTAGTCCAGGCACTGAGACCCTCCCTGTCCCTTGCTGGGTTTCAAAGGCCAGCTCCAGCCCAAGCCAGAACATCTCCACTGTTATTTTTAAGCCTCACAGCCCGAGTTCTGCAAGCCTGAATCAATTGATCCGGGCTCTGTGACTGTGCCATAGGATTTTCTTTGCAATGTAGACACTATTCTTTCATTTAATTTGTATCCACAGGCTCAGATTTTCTGCAATGCCCCAAATAAGCAAGTCATGGTACCAATTATATATATATTAAATAAAGATTGGGGACCTTAATTGAACCACCAAAAGGAGCACATGCCTGAACAGAGTAACTGCACAACCACATTGATACAATTATCACACTTATTCGCCCAATCCCCTTCCTTTTGTGTCACTCAGTTTTAGATATGACAAAATGAGTGAGATTATAAACTCTCTGGGGAAAGGACGTGTCTTCCTGTTCACCTGTGTAGCACCTAGCATGGTAGTGTGTGATACAAAATAACTACTCTCTCTGTGCCTCTATTTCTCATATATACAAGAAAATACTTGCTTTTTTCCAATCCTTGTCCACTTTGTCTATTTAGACTGAACTCTTCAGGACAAGGACTTACTATATCGATACACAGCACCTAACATAGTGGGGCCAAGATCTTGGTTAGGACCTTTAAGTGCTGTAATACTATTATTATTAAATACTAATAACCACCTTGCTCTTTATTAGTGCAGTAAGGAATAGTAGGGATAGTTAAGTGCCCAAAGTTGGGCCTTTCCACCATTCACTGTTTCTTGCCCAAGGGCAAGAATATTTATAGGGAAATTTTCAGTGACTTGTTCTGTCCTGCAGCCATGACTCCTGTAATGAGACTTCCAGTGGCCCACTTCCTTCTACCACTGCTGTTGCCTCACTTCCCTATCTTGCTGCTTGGGGGATTTAGCCAAATGGGCTGATTCTGTATCCCATAGCACCCCTGTCCTGTATGCCACAAGCAACCCATCCTTCTCTCCTGCTCCCTGCCTGCTTGGTGCTAGTAGTCTGCTTCCCTTGGCTGTTGTATTGCTGTTTTGTTTACATTTGCTACTCTTATCTCCACAATTCAAGTCCCAGAGTTTCAACAGGTTTATAATAATTCTTAACACTATTCAACTATATTCAGTACATCTTCCTTTAGAAACCCTGGTGTCTATTAAATTACTCTCCCCACTGCAGTTTCACATTGGAGGACAGTTTCTGTTAAATTACTTCCCTCTCTGGGGCTCGCATGACATAGGTACAACTCCTAAATGAGAGAATTCCCTAATTGAAGGTTGATTTACATGAAAGTACATGGTATATAATTTTTAAATTGTCAGTGTAATTAATTTAAATTATACCACCACTGCACAATGATAAATCTGAAAAAGGAACTAAAGGTAAAAGGCAGTCGTTTTGCAGGCAGGACTCCCACTAATTTTAGTGAAATACTAGAAATTTCCTTATTTAAAAAAAACTCAAAATGATTCGAGTCAGCTTTGAGTCACGTTCATGCTCTAGGAATTTTTGACTACAAGAAAGCATTTGTTCTTCAGTCATACTTACTTATCATAAGTAACAACAATCTACACACAGGACCTTTTCCAATCCCATGCAAACACCTTTCCCATTCTCATGAAATAAAAACAGCCTTGATAGATTTCTATGAATCTTAAGCCAAACCACCTAAGGTTAGAGCATGTCGCATAGTGATATTTCCTCTCCTCGTCACATTTTAAAAGAGATGTTACAGCAGTGATAATTTTATTTTTATTATTTTGTTAGGTACTGGCTGTGTCCAGTTAACTTTACATCCAGTTAACTTTACAGTGGTTGCTGCTAAGGGAACATCCAGCTCTGGGTGGGTGCTGTATCAGTGGCACAGCACCCATTTTAATTGTTCTTTGCTGGGGGGGGGGGTGGAAAGAAGGAGGATAAATTCCCTGACTTTGCTGGTCATTTTTGAGGCAGCCACACTTTTGACATTTTTTCGTCTCATCTCACTGTTGTAACATAACTACTCCAAAATAAAGGTGTCTCCTTCGTTATTTTTAAAAGGCCCGAGCTGCATAATCCTACTGTTTCACCACCATTTGTAACTATGAGTAGCTGCATTCTAATATCCCAGATTTCAGACTGCACTCTAGCTACCAGCAAGGACACCCACCTGTTTGTGGTACTCTTAGATCTGGGACTGCAGTCCCTCATAAACCCCTTTCCCTTAGTACTGCTGGGTAGATGGACACTAGTACTTGGCTTTTCCTCTCCGGAGAACAAGATCACCTTTATTGTTATTGCTGCACATCTGCTGTGTTGGCAGCAAATGTGACTTCCAGACCTACAGGCCAAACCTAGTTCTAATTGCAATAAAACAATCTATCGCTTAAGAGCGGGAAGGAAGAAAACATTTACTCTTATCTTATCGATGCAGTTATAGGAAGCTGCAGGGAGTGGTGGGTCAGGAAAGGTACAAAAGTTTAGTGGCAAAGATATAGGGGCAGCTACAAAGGTTAAAGGTCAGCAGTAGCAAGAGGCTATGTCTGCCCTCTCATCTCAGAAAGCCATGTGTTACACAGTTCTATTCCTGGTCCTTGATCCATCCCTCTTCCCTGCCCCTTAGAATCACATCTCAACAGAACTCAATGAAACGATGGTGGTTACTCTTTACGATGACTAATATTTTTATACTGAACATGTAATTGCACTGCAGCTTTCTTGTGACGTAGGAATTACAATGAAACAATTGCAACATTGTTCTCCATATCAGTTTCACTTTCCAATATGCTGCACTGTTCAAAAGGGGGTTGGGAAATAGATTTCTTGTAACTGTTTTATGAATGGTGGCGATCACTGCTGGGCAGCTCGGCAGGAAATTCAATTAAAATCACTGTTTTTCTAGCTTAAAAGTTACTAAAATTATTTTCTTGCCCAGTTTTAATCCGAGCATCCTGTACACTGCTAAGCTGGGTAAGAGCATCTGAGATATTTGTTCATTTTTGCCACTCTTTGAAAATATCTCTGCTTACATTTTTAAGAGTGTTTGTTGATTCTGGGTGCCCAATTAGAGAAAATGTGGGCCTTACTTTCGGAAGTACTGAGCATCCATAACTCCAAGTGATGTCCTTGGGAGCTGAGGGTGGTCAACACCCTTAAAGAAAATAAGCACTCAGTCAGAGGTCACTTGTGAAAATATTGACCTTAATTTTAATATTCTGGGCTACATTTATTTACATAACCCATTCAGTGCTCCACATAAACAGAGAGGACCAGGTTCACTTTGGCTTCTATACCAGCTTCCACCGGTGTATCCCCCCCTCTCTGCTCTGCTAGGAGCCTGCAGATGACTAGCACAGCCCAAGAAGTGGTGGGTGATAGCAAGGGAGAGGGGACATAGCTATGGCAACTAAAGGATGTGGTAATTTAGTGCATTCACACTGCAGGCTCCCTCAGCAGGGTTTGTATGGTATCCATGGTGGAAGTTAAAGCCCTCACTCATCACCTTCCTTCACTTGAGTGCTTCCCCCCAGGGGTGCCGAGACCCAGGCTGACAAAGGGAGACAAATTACAACCACTATAAACCTGACCCACTCTGTTTAAGTGCAACTTTCAATCGGTTATGTAAAGCATTTGTTATAAAATGCAAAGCAGAAGGAACTGAAGATAAAGCTGAGGTGCAAAGTCTGATTTTAGTGTAAAGGTGGTCAGTAAATACATAATCTAGGTATTAGTAAATTCACTGCAACTGCCACAACACAGGCAATTAATGCTTTCCACATCTGCTTTGACTTCAGCCTTGCCTTTATTATTATTATACATACCCCACCATGGGCCAGTGGATTCCCCTTCAGAGTGGCAAGTGACAGGAGACTCCTGAAATCTGGTTTACCCTTCACTGGGGAGCAGATCTGGGAGCTGCTCTGTGGCTGGGAACATGCAGAAGTTCTATGCCCTAATCAGGGTCTGAGGCCTCCTCTATTGCCTGTTGTAACTCACACAAGAACCACAGCAGAGACCACAGAATCCTTGGAGCCGATCAGCAGAGATTGTAAACCCCAATGGATATTTCATGCAAGTGACGACCTCCTCAGGCACCCAGAAGATTGTGTGAGGTACCCAGCAGAAGTTCTAATCTAAGGCACTCTGCTATGGAGGGGTATGTCTACACTGCCACTAGAATCATGCCTCCCCACCTAGGCAGACAGACATACGCTAGTTCTGCTCAAGCTAGTGAACAAAAAACAGCACTGGATGTTGTGTCATGGACAGCAGCACGGGTTAGCTGCCAGAGTAGAAGCCCACCAGACTCACTAGGTCAGTACTCGGATGGCTAGCCTGTGCCACTGCCCATGCTGCAACATCCACACTGCGATATTTGGCACACTAGCTTGAGAAGAGCTTGTGTGTGTCTATCTACCCGGGCTGGGAGGCATCTTCCTACCTACAGAGTAGACATATCCTAAGCTCTTTTGATAAAGATTTCATAGCTATTTGACTCACAGAGCTTTCAGGCCCCAAATGGTGTCTCTGAAGCTTTTAGTTTCCTTAAAAATCATACTATCTGGTTTACAGAGCGTACAGAATCCATTAGCCATATCTGCATAGTTTGGGATCTTGAACTGAAGTTATTCAATTTCTTCAGTTTAAAAACTGTGTATTGTGAAGTTTCTGTATTTCTTTAGCCAAATTATTTGATTAGAGAGATTGCAAATCCCTCCGGTTATATCTAGAATATTTATAAACCCAGCAAAACCAATCAAGAAGTTTATAAATTCAGCCAAAACGTAAAATAGGTCCCAGAGATTCTAATGTGTGTGGTGAATAACTCCAAAATGAACAAACTGTCTAAAAACTAGGGCCGTCAAACAAAAACCAAAAATATTGTGATTAATCAGGAGAGTAAAAAATAGTCACAATTAATCACAGTTTTAAATCACACTGTAAACAGAATACCAATTTAAATTTATTACAAATATTTTTTAATGTTCTTCTACATTTTCAAATATATTGATTTCAATTACAACACAGAATACAAAGTGTACAGTGCTGACTATTATTTATTATAAATATTTTTACTAGCTGTGGGAAAGAATCACAAAATAAACATAGAAACTAAAGTACATAGTAACTAATCAGAAAACACTGTAATTTTATTTTAAGAAGTGGGCAGCATTATCTCCTGTAAATGTAAACAAACTTGTTTGTCTTAGCGATTGGCTGAACAAGAAGTAAGACTGAGTGCAGTTATGTAAAAAAAAAAAAATTCTACATTTTCAAGCTGCACTTTCCCAATGGAGACTGCACTACAGAACTTGTATGAAGTGAACTGAAAAATACTATTTCTTTTTATAGTGAAAATATTTGTAATAAATAATAAAGGGAGCACTGTACACTTATGGGTCACTGGATTTTACATCACAAGTAGAAATTTTCCATGCATCATATTCCTTTTTTGTATGTATTTTATAAATATGACTAAACCTCACTGCCTATTACTCAGAGATGAATAAACACAGGAAATAAACTATTAAGAAGCAAAATACAATATCTAAGGGACAAGCTTCATTTGTGTGTCTTATAAATAACTTTGCTTTTTAAATATTAGGTGCCAAATTCAGCCCTTGTGTAAAGCAGGTGCAACTCCATTGACTTCAGTAGAGTTGCACCAGAACTGAATGTGGCCGTAATGGTTTGGTTTTATTTTTGTCATCTGAACATTACTAAATCTTCAAATGTTACGGTATGTGTCTGCAAGGAGTCTGTCTGCTGGGTTAGACTCCTACAAAGCCATTTCAGGTCCAGATTCAGCAAAGCATTTAAGCACATATGTACTTTCCTTAATCAGCACTTTAGTAAAGTACTATAAATTGTTAGTACTGGGGCAGAGGCACCCCAGTTAGACAGACAGTTGTGTTGTGGGGGGTGCGGGTGTCACTTTGGGAGAGAACAGCTTTAAAATCCTGCTGAGGCTCTACAGGAGCCCAGCCAAACATGGCTGGCCGGGAGAGTTGAACTAGCACATCTCTGGGCCAGGACTGCCCACTTTTGAAGTTGTGCCACCAGTTCTGGGCCTGCGATGGAACAGGGGTTGCAAGTAGCTTGCACTGCTGCACTCTAGCTCTAGGCAGATTTACTCTTGTGAACTGTCATCACCCTGGAGCAAATCTGGCCTGTTGACAATATTAAGGGAAAAAAGCATGAAATCTTACCAATCCAAAAACAGACCTCCAAATCCCAGAAACTTATGCAACTACAACCTCAAGCACCCTTTGACAATGCATTCCTTAAATTAATATGAAGAATTCCCTGCAGAATAACTAGTGTGTTAGGTAGTGCATGTTAAGATTCTAAATCACAAAAATACTTGGACATCTCTGTACTTTTCCTACCTAAGAACATATTGACAGCAACAATTTAAAAGTCAGCTTTCAGTTCTTCCATAAAACAAAAAACAAAAAAAATCTGCGGATGTCCCAATGCCTCCTTTTATCTCTACTGGTCCACTGGAGATTTTCTAGTCATGACTGGTGTCATTTTGCACTAGGACAACATATGTGAGTTGCCAACAAAACTGGATCAATCTGATATTGTATGTATACTTCTTTCAAAAAATTAGTTCTAGAATATACACCTGTCAATCTCTGGGCACATTTTCGATCATTAAAAATTAGCTGCAAAGAACTGCAAGAGGCAGCCACAAAGCATTGTGGGACTGGGGTCATGGCAAGAAACTGGCTAGTTTTGGGATTGGGAGGACAGGGAAAGATTGGGAACCTCTGAGGTAAGGGCATGAGTCCAGACAGAATAGGTACAGCAAAACAAACACAGGTGAGTTGTGGCCAGTAGAGGTTACACTCCTCATGGAAGAAGTACTAATTTCATAAACTGAAGTATTCTCTCTCCACCTACCGTACCTCTCTATTGGAAGTACTATAGTCTCTTCGTTTACCGGAGCCAAGAACCCATCCTTTTTCTGTACCCCTGCCTCAAACACCCATCAGTATTCAATCCTTGAGGGACGCTAATACAAACAACAAAAAAGTCACATCTATAAACTGCCTGTTGCTTCTAAGGAAAGAAAAGGGTCTGGAATTTTAAAGCCACCCACATAGTGTGAGTGTGGCTGCCAAGGAAAGGAAGAATTAAAATGGAATGTTTAAAAATCCTCCTGGACTTTACCAGTGTTACAGCAAAACTGCAAACATGGAAAAATTATCATTTATTATTGGTATTGCAGGAACTTTTATAGGCCAGAGCTAAGCTGTACTATGCGCTGTACAAACACATAAAGGGAGGGACCGTCCCTGCTGTATAGAACAGTGTTAGCAACCAAAAGGGGAGAACTGAATCCAGTAGCCAAGAATTTGTTCACTTTAAAGATACTGATTTTTTTCTACATTAAATTTATATTTTAGTTTTAATTTTAAAAAGCTTATTGTGGGTACCATCATTGCTAATAAGACTCTCGCTTAATGTCACCCACACGGAAAATCAAGGAGAGGAAGCAGCAGTAAGGAAGGTACCATATGTTGATGTAGCACCTAAACAACAGTCTCTGTTGCACTGTGCTACAAATACTGTGTTAATCTCTATAGTGGTTATTGTAAGA
Source organism: Trachemys scripta elegans (assembly GCF_013100865.1). Classification (NCBI taxonomy): domain Eukaryota; kingdom Metazoa; phylum Chordata; order Testudines; family Emydidae; genus Trachemys; species Trachemys scripta. The sequence goes on along the minus strand of NC_048303.1, from coordinate 90,852,721 downwards.
AAGAATTAAAGGCATTAAGTTATCTATTAAACAAAATTACCTAAAAATCCATACAAAACAAAACCCACACCTTTGGCAAAATATTAAGGAGGGTTAATTTGTAGTCAAGAGACACAGTACAAACATTTGAAGCATTTGAGAACTTACTGTACTAGATTCTTGGACAATAGTGTTTTTAGCAACAGAGATATCTCTGTTGCTAGGAGCCAAGAATTTCCCATGCTATAGCAAGGTGTGTATTTAAGAAGAGATGTTAATATTCAGTAGTCACACTTACTGGGTATAGGAACTTGGTATACTTTTACAAAAGAGAAAGGACTCAGAAGTGAACAATGGCATTTATTTTGTTTGTTTTGCTTCTTTGGCCTATTTGGTTGAATGTTTGACTTACAGCAAGTACAAAGTTGAGGGAGAGGGAGATTTGTTTTCTTCTACTTTGAAGGCTCCACATTAGGAATGCGGAGTATTAAACTTTCATGCACTAGAGTCTAAAAAAGACAAAGCTGTAGAATCGATATACTGTACTAAACAATCTTACAAAAGGAAGGTTACTGGTCACATTTACCTTTTTATATGTTTTCTCCTCATTTTGTTTTCCAGCAGGGGCATCTCCATTTTCAGAAACAGATGACATCTAAGACATAGAAAAACAAGTATTTTTTTAAACCATAAATACTAATTTGTTATCCCCTACTTGCTAAATTCTGATTTTTAGAGAGGACAGTAGTAAGTTGTTAAATTGTATAAAGACTCTCAAAAAATTGTTAATTTAGGGTTTCTTTGAACACTGATTTAAGTTAGAGGCTAAAAGGAGCTCAAGATTGCACTGACCTTTCCTGCTGACATCCCGCACTACTAACTCATGCCTAATTTGCCATCCACTCTCACCCATATATGTTATGTTTTTTGTAAAACTTTCAACCATGTTTCTAATCTCTCTAGGTCCTTCTGTATTATTTCTTTCCTTACTAATATCTGTAACTCTTTCCTAGTTAGTATCCTCAGTGGATATTCAGTAACATTCTTTTTACCCCCTCTTCCAGATTATTAAAGAAATGTTAAATGAACCCAGACCTAGCAGCATGACCAACTGTAGTGTTGCACCTAGATATCTGATAAGCGATCACTTGTCACCACCCTTTGGTTATGGACCTTCAGCAACTTTCAAACCCACCTGTCAGTTTTTATATTCAAGCCAACTTGAATACATTTTTCTTAGTGTCGAAGTTTAGATAGATTGTAAGCTCTTTGGGGCAGGGACTGTCTTTTTGTTCTGGTTTTGTACAGCACCTAGCACAACAGGGGCTCCCAGGCAGGACCATAATACAGATAATAAATAGTAAATAAGATTTGGAGAACAAGACTGCCCGGACATACTATCAGACTTTTTTTTACTGGAATCCAATTAAATGACATCTTCTGCATACCCCCTTTCCCCTCCTTTAGTCCCTCAACACAATCATCTGAAAGATGGATTCCCCCCCCCCCCCAAAAAAAAAACACAAAAACATGCAGTTCCCTTTGTTTCTTATATTTGGATCATTTTATAAATTCAATGGGGTGGCTAAGTTAATGTCACCATTTGAGACAAGTACATTCTCAGACCTAGCAGTGTTTAAGAGCTAGACTCTCCATCATTCTCCAAGATTATACTTCAAACTTGTTTGTACAAGACTACAGATGTAGAAGTCAAAGTTTGACTTCTCAACAGATTCTGTACAACAAGCTTGATATATCCAATAACAGGTGTAAACCATGAGGATTGTGCTTGGGATCTAGATTTGTGATGGCATATCCTGCATGCCCAAGAGACCCAAGACTGTGGCTAAGTTGACACACTGTCCCCAAAGTTGCAAGGTGATGTTTGACATTGTACCTGCTAATTGCAGTAAAGCAACACCAGTTCAAGAATAAATCATATTCCCCCACCAAGATCACCTGCAAGTATAGATGCCAAGAAAAGGAAGAATTAAAATGGCAAGTTTTAAATCCTGCTACATTTACATATTAGTGTTAGAATGAAGATACACATACCTTTCTGAACTAAATTGCAAGTCATCTGGAGCGGAGAGTGACAGTCAACCCATTCATTGATGCTGTCAATTTTTCCAGGTCCCTGTTAACACAAAAATCATTCAGCATTATGTAATCTGAGTTTAACGTCTGTTAGATATTGTTTAATGTTTCATGTAGAAAGGAATTTTTACTTTCTGAGTAGGTTAGAGCTTTGAAAGAAGCAGGGCAATACAAGATCTTTCTCAAATGGTTTGATTATTAATGTATATTTAATAAAACTAGCTTTTGCTACACTGAATAAAATCAATATGGTCATCCTTTCTGAGTTCTAACTTGCCTTTGCCCTAGATACAATGCTACTGTGTCATGGTCGTCCTTATTGTAAAACATTTATGTAGGGCCATAAATTTTCATGGCATTGTACAGAACAGAATTAAGACACGTTCTGTGCCCTGAAGAGTTTGTAAAGTGAACACCCAACCCCCTACAACCTTTACTCACTTGAGTAATCCATACTGAAGTCAGCAGGACTACTTGCATGAGTGAGGGTTTGCAGGACAGGGCAATGAATAGTAAATATATAATTAACTTTACTTCAGAAGGAACTCAATCAGCAGTTACTATACAAAGCATTCTAACCTGTATATGATTAAGCTCTCGTAATTATGTAATATTACTGGTAGTCTGGGAAAGACTAGCTTTTTATTGGTAAATGTCAATTTCACCCTACACACGGAAACCCATGAAAATATTTCCACTGATAATTACTGAAATTTACAGATAGGCAAAGACAGACAAATGCTTCCTGAAAACTGAGTTTGATTTAAGGATATTTACTTTTTATATTTGGACATGTGATGTTGACAATTTGTGTTCTAATAATTTTAAAGCTTTAACTTTTTGAATCTCAGTGTCTACAGTCATTAAATAATTGTCTGACCTCATCCATAATTTCCCACAACTGTGAAAATTTAAATAGAATTTTTTTTTTTTTAAAAAGCTTAAAATAAAAACCATTATTTATCAAAATTATATAAAAAAAGATAAAAATTGGAGGTCTGCCAAACTTAATTATAGAATAAATTCTGCTTGCTTTCCTCACATGAGTAGTCCCATTGACTTCAAGCAGAATTACTTTCTTGAATAAATAAGGTACATGGGTGCCATTTGGTACCTCTTTGGAAGTGTGCGTGTGCGCGCCTCTCCCTCTCCCCTCTAGTAAAATTATACCCATAAGATGGTAGTTCAATTTTGGTTTTCCCCTTCCTCTCCCCCATGAACACATTTGACTTTTCTCTTGCAATCAGTGTAAACATCTCCTTATACATAGCTACACACTTAGAAGTAATTTTTCCTGGAAGGAAAGCCTATCCTTAACTTTTTAAGACGTTTTCATAAAGCAGCAAAAACTTTTCCTCTTGGAATGGCTAAAGAATTGTAGTCCCCACAGATCAAATATGGCTTGTGTCAAATCTACATCTTTGGAAAATTAGTTTCTCCATTAAGAGCTAAAAAAAATTGTTACTCAAATCCTCTGAGAAGGACAAACCTTTCTAATATCACCCACCAGCATTTTATCATGCATCACAAGTTTCATTTTGCCCTTTAAGTCTTCACAAGCAACTAATATCTTCATTATTAATGTTATTACTTGGCCATATCCTCCCACCACGCAGAACTCCCACTCAAGTCAGACAGAGCCATTTAAAGTAGGTTTCATTTGTTCAGAAATGTACATACATGTCAACTATTTTATAACAATATTAGGCAGCTTCATCTACACTTACATTTCTACCCACAGTGGTACTAGACATGTTTCTCTAGAAAAACGCTACCATGGTTTCAAATTCCACCAGAAAGACAGCCTAACTGCTACTGGTTACTTTAAGATTAAAGCTCCTCAGAACACAAACAAAAAAGAGCAAGATCCTATTCCTCCCAGCATTAACCTGAGATAGGATCAGACCAACTCAAAGAAAGTCAAACATCAATACAGCATAGGAATTTCCTCCCAATAAATGTTAGCTGAAGAAAACATTCATGCCGGATGTGGAAGAAAAGCCTGTTTGTGCCCAGTATAGCCAGATAAATTATTCAAGAACATTTAATCCATGTGAAAAATATGCCCCTGTAATGTTGCCAAGGTTAGGGAGACAGATGGTGATCTCCTGACTATAGTAACAATTGAACATGCAACTTAAATTTCTATGAAGAAAGTAGAACTTGGCTATTTGTGCTAGTTTCTTCCATTTTCTAAAGCTGGTTGGCCCAGATAGAACCATTACTATTCTTGGTCCCAGGCTTGTGGGGAGCCAAGCACCCTTAACTCCTTTGAATTTAATGGGAATTTATAGTGCTCAGCATCTTGAAGAATCAGGCCTCTATTAGCTGTAAAGAATATGATTAGGTTAATTCACTGAACTAATTTGTTATGCAAAACATCCTTATCTCTTTATTCTTTAGAGACCTGTGGTGCCATTTTGGTACTGAGGTGCTTTGCAGAATATGTATTTTGCTGTAATTGTTTCATTTCTACAAAAATACATAGTGCATTTATAGTGCAGGGACATTATATCCCCAGAGTGTTTGGAATGTATTCACAGGCTACACTACACCTCTGATTCTTAAAATCCACTACTACCCTTCCATTTGAAACAGAAGGAAGTTCCTGGAGAACTACAGTATTTGATCCTAGCATGGGCCAGGCAGTTCTAGGTACATACGGCACACTGAGATAAAAGGAGTTTAGGAAGCTTTTAAGACCCAGAATTACTTCATGACTCAGTATTAGACCAGGCTATTTATAAAAGTCTTCATTGTGGCTCCTCAGGCACAGTCCCACTTGAGGGCATGGGGGAAGCATGCTATTCCCCAACAGTAATTTTAGGAAGCATTTTTCCAGACATCTGCAGAGTACTGTCCCTGGCTTTAGGGTCCCCCACCCATGAATCCAAAACTGAAGGAAGAGGTTCAGCTCCCAGAATTTAAATCCTTCACTACTGAAGGCCCTTGGATTCAAAGTTTCAGTTCAGGCACATCAAATTTTAAACAAATAATAATAGGTTTTTAAAAAATTCTGAGATTTTTTAAGTTATTCTTTTAAATTAAAAAAAATCATTTTTATTGCAACCATTTGTGTTTTAGGATTTACTTCACATCACTGGAAAACTTAGACTCCTACACCTTCTAATGTTACAAAACTCTAGTTGCAATTCCAGTGACCTCAGAGATAATAGCACTCTGCACTTTCTCCCTGAAAATACACTGGATGATTTCTGTTAGACTCCCCCACTGAGTCAAAGAAAAAAAAAAAATCCAGTCATGTTGTAACAGTCCCTTTTAAGGGTACGTCTGCACACAAACAGCCGCCCAAGGCAGTGAGTCTCAAAGACAGGGTCTACAGACTCAGGTTTGTGCTATGGCACTAAAAATAACTGTATTGACATTTGGGCTTTGGCTGGAGCACAGGCTCTGAAGTCCAGGGCCCAAGATCCCAAGCTCAAACGTCTACACAGCTACTTTTAGCACTGCAGTGCAAGCTTGGGTCTGTACCCCCAAGTTCTGCTGTGTAGACGTTCCCTAGGCAGCTGGAGAGTTGAGGACAACACTGATACAATAATCTCCACGGGTATATTAGAAATAGGAGTTTAATAGTAAGGGGATAGAGCGAATGTGGGCTTCCCAGAGTTTACGAGCAATGGGTATGCAAGTGTGTGTTCAGGAAGAGCTCCAGTGCTGTTAATTTTAATCTACCATAAAGTTGAAGCAGAATTTTGTGTTTTTATTGAGTGAACAGGATGAATGGGGAGAAAGTCACACACAATATTAATAAAGAATAGACAGTTTCCCTGTTCAGTTTTGTATTACTGCCTGCATAGAGTGTAAAAGTTGTTAAAGAAACAAAACAGGAAAGGTAAGAGCCTCTCAGGTACACAGCTTCACAGGAGTTAACACAACAAAGGCTTGGCAATCAATTGGGTAGAGAACTTGCTTAGCTGACTCCAACCAGGCTACAAGGTTTTACTTTTCTCAAGGCTAAGGCCTTGTGTACACAACAAAACTATATGGGCAGAACATCCAGCAGAGACACAGCTTATGACGACTGAAGGAGCTTCTCTGCCAGCACAGTAATACCACATCCCTGAAAGACATTAGCTCAGCCAACTTGTCAGCATAGCTGTGTCTACACTGGGGGTTTTGTCAGCACAGCTGTTCTGGTTAGCCTAGGGGTTTCTTCTGCACGCCTGACTGACATAGCTATGCTGCTAAAACTTTGTAGTGTAGACTTGGCCTAAGCCTGGGATCAAAAGGAGATCTAAAACCTCCAAAGAGGATAGAAAAGGGAGTGTGTGGGGGGTGTCAGATGAGCTGAAAGGCTGGCCAGAATGTGTCAGTGAAACGGCTGACAGTTTGAGACAGACCGGGAGCATGCTGCTGCATTATACACTGTTTCTTCCTGCCAGGGATGGAGTTAGCCAGGCTGAGGGGGAGTTATGTGAAAGACAGACCCACATGACTAGGTCTTTTGTTTTACCCTGTGTTCTACCTGTTTTATACCTTTGAGTAATGAATAAATTGTACTTGGTTTTGAAGAAGCTGTTTCTGTATCACTGCACATGTGTGCTGTCACAGGCCCTTAGAGCAGTGGTGGCCAACCTGTGGCTCCAGAGCCACATGCGTCTCTTCAGAAGTTAATATGCGGTTCTTTGTATAGGCACCGACTCCAGGGCTGGAGCTGTAGGCGCCAACTTTCCAATGTGCCGGAGGGTGCTCACTGCTCAACCTCTGGCTCTGCCACAGACCCTGCCCCCACTCCACCCCTTCCCTGAGCCTGCTGTGCCCTTGCTCCTCCCGCCTCACCCCCAGAGCCTCCTGCACGCCATGAAATAACTGATCGGGAGGTGCGGGGAGGGAGGGGAAGGTGCTGATTGGCAGGGCTGCCAGTGGGTGGGAGGCGCTGGGAGTGGGGGAAGCTGATGGGGGGGCTGCTGACATATTACTGTGGCTCTTTGGCAATGTACATTGGTAAATTCTGGCTCCTTCTAAGGCTCAGGTTGACCACCCCTGCCCTAGAGCAGTGGTCTCCAACGTGGGGTGCGCGCACCCCAGGGGGTGCACAAGAGGATCCTTGGGGGTACGCAGCAGAAGGAACTTTTTTTGTTGTTGTTTTGGCAGTTCGGGCGGGAGTCGGAGCGGCCTTTTTTTTTTTCCCCCTTTCTATTTTGGTTCGGCAAAAATGGTAGAGCCGGCGCGGCAGGGGGTGCGTGCTCAAAATTTTTTAACTGATAGGGGTGCGCAATCAAAAAAGTTTGGAGACCACTGCCCTCGAGTATAAAGCTTGCAGTTGCCAAACACCATTGGACATGCTAAAGTAGTCATGGTTGATAGACCAAGACCTAGATTACAGCCTGTTGGATAAGAGTGGGCAAATTGCAGAACTCCACCCCAGGAGAGGTGGACTTGAGGCCTGACACTAGCGGGGGGCAGGGCACTAGGTAAGACTCAAGAAGGGACAGCAGTACAGCTAGCCTAGTAACTGTGAGAGTACATACACCCGAATACATACAGCCAAAGCTTAGAGCTAAAAGATTGTTTATATACGTACTTAAGTTTCTTGGTCTGGCTAATGAAAACAAGCACTATTACTTTAGTCCATTTCAGCTCAGATTTAAGTCAACAGCAAAACTCCCACTGACTTCAATTACCCCCAAAAAATATATACATATATTTTATTTGGTTCTTGCCGGTTGCCTCTGTTAGTACACTCAGCTAATACTTAGTTTTGTTTTCTTACCATTGCCGAATGTGAAAAAAAAAAATATTTCTCATTATCTTCAGTTCACTAACTTTCTATGAGAAAAGAACCTGGTTTCTATTTAATTTATAAACAAAAAGCATGCTATTTAATTGGCATATTCCACAGATAAGCAATGTTGCCTTTCACAGCTATTGCTAGCATGGGTTGGTACTAACCAACTTTTGTGGGGGGTTTTGTCAGCTGTTTGCACATGTACACCACCTGACTTGCACTTTTTCCCTGATGAGTACCAAATCTAGGAAGAACACATTAAAATGAAAGAGTACCACTATTTTTCATCTCTTATAATAATTATAGGTAAGTGAAGTCAGAGCAGTATCCACTTTGAAAATAAAGTGATACAAACAGATATCTTTTTTTTGTTTTTAACACTAGATGTCAATGTCCATATAGTATAGTCATTGGTTTCATATAAATGCCATAGACAACTACATACATACAGAAGTATCTCTGAGACAGAATTTGGAACAGATAACTCTGAAATCTCATGAAACACTGGACGGGACTGTTTTTGAACAATTTGACCATCATCATACAATACATCAGAATTAATCCAGAAATCCTGTTCTCATACTTTTGTGCATTTCAGGTAAACTTATTTACTAGCAGTAGCTACTTTCTAATCACTTCTAATCTTTTCATAAATACTTTCCCCCAGGGGCATTCAGGATCCTGAAACTGGCCTGTTGCCTGTCTGGAATAAAACACAAGAATTCACACTAAAAGAATTCAATACTAGTCACAAGACAAACAGATTATCATTTTAATCAGCTAGCACTAACAACAAAAGGTTTCAACATGCAAGATTTGTGCTTCTCATTTCTTAAGTGTGGCCATTTGCCAAACCAGCCTGCACAGATTCTACAGGCAACATTTCAAAGTGAAAACTTCAGCCTGCTTACTGTTATATACTGTATTTATTGGCTCTATTAGAAGGAATTATTGTCATGGTAAGACTGCATGTTAAGTGCTTTTAGGTCAGTCACAGTAATTTCAAAGTCACAAAAATGTCAGCTTTATAACTATGAAACTTCTCTTATTGAACTTTGGCAAGAAACATTTTCAACTGTAATATTTTCAGCTCAGTCCTACTTTTAGATATGCTGCCAGTCATCGTGTAGCTTTGTCAAGTCAGTTACTGGATTGTCCAGATGATTTTTCAGATCTACAATACACATCTATTGGATTTAACAGCAAGATGCTGCCCTAGACTTCCAGGTTTCATGTCCAAGTGTCACTATCTAAAATACGAATTCTTTGTGCTTGGGTGTATAGGGTAACAAAAAAAAAAAAAAAATGTTTATGAATAAATGGAAAGTATCTATATTCATCCATTCATTAGCCAAAAGGACATCTACGTACCCCTTTGCAAACACTTCAGCTCAGTGGAATTCTGCTTCCTTACCTGATAACATTGATGGGATTAAAAATATATAGCACAGTTTTGAGTTAAGAACAGCTATCACTTTGGGCTACTATTCTCTTATGACACATTATATTCGCAGAATTTTGGCATGGGTAACTGAACATACGGTATGACTACCCACAGATTTTTCGTTTCTTTGCATCTCTATTCATTGGTTCAAAGGCTGCCTATTAGAAATGTTGTCAAAACTTGGGAGGATTAAAATGTAACTAATTCTTGAACTATAAAGGTTATGCTTCTCTCAAAAATAAGTAACTATATCTCCACACTATAAGCCATCACACAGTAGAAAACAAATCAGTCTGCTTCTAAATGTCCCTGGGAATGGGAACAGAAACTGAAAGAGACCTTTGTGTTTTTTTCTTTACAGTCTACACATTACACTAATTTCTGAACTTCCCAAAAGTAGCTCAATTTCTAATATTAAATGGGGCACCTGCCCTAAATTTTCAGTGCTTTTTAAAATTAACAGTATTCCCAGAGAGAAATGAAATGTTAACTGCCTTGTATAGTTCTTTTCTCTCTCTTTTTTTTATGCTTACTATACTATGTAAAGCTTAACTGTCCATGTTCTGATTTAGTGGGCCAAACTCACTAGTGATGTGTAAGCAGGTAGAAGTTATGTCAGTCAGCAGATGTAAGTGGATGAAAGGGAATTTAAATTTGTTTAACTCACACACCTGGGACCCAAAGAGGGCGGAAGGGGTAGCAAGAAAACCAACTAACAGAAGGTGGTAAGACGATTTATGTTAGAGTAGACCACAAACACCATCTTCTAGCACCTCAGCATATAACTCCTTTAGGCCCTGATCCTGCAGTGAGTTCTGCACAAGTGAACCCCGGTGCAGGGACCCAATAGGGTCAATGGGGCTGTACCTGGACCCAATGGTGTACCCACACAGAGCTCTCTGTAGGATGAGAGCCTTAGAGTCCCTCAGACCTACATACAATCCCTTACCAGAACATAACACACCACCTCAGGACTTGGCCCTGTGCATAATGTATTTATAAGTCTTCAGTTTCAGTATTTATCTTTCACTAAAACTAACATCAATAAATAGGGATATGCTCACAGAAGCCCCTTGTTCAAGTTCTGCCACAAAACTGAAGAGGTTTACAGTAACTTCTCTGCTTCTGAAGGAACTGCCCCAACCTTTGGACACTGCTGAATCCTCTCTGCCAGGAATACCTTATCCTTTGGGTGCATAAACAGAAGTCTGAAGAGCCAATTATTTGTCTTCGGAATGCACTAGCTTCAGGACAAAGCATAAATAAATAGTTCCAGCGAGTGCACTCAATACAGTATCATTGGCTGGCATGTGGTATTGCTACCCTCCTGGGGAGTAGTTATAGAAACAGATTTGTTTTAATGCAAAAACAATAGGCTTCCCCCAACCCCCTCTCCTCCTTTTTGCATCACCTCTGCTCCCTCAAGTGCTTGGGGTCTAACACAAGTTAAGCGGGGATATTTGTGGGGGATCGCTTGTTGAAATATTGGCAGCACATCACTTGGGTGTGGAAGGCAAAGTGTAGCAGGACCACACGGGGGAAAAGAGCTGTACAAAGCACTTGAGCTCTTTACACAACATTGTGCAATGGAACCTGCTTTCACCCTGGTATGCAGCAGGCAGTCTGGGTCTCTGTGTTCAGCAGCATGCAAGGGGCAATGACACTGCACCCCACATTCTTCAGTGATATTAGTATGATATAATTATACCATAATTATGATGAACAGGAGTACTTGTGGCACTTCGGATGCATCCGAAGAAGTGGGCTGTAGTCCACGAAAGCTTATGCTCTAATAAATTTGTTAGTCTCTAAGGTGTCACAAGTACTCCTGTTCTTTTTGCGGATACAGACTAACACGGCTGCTACTCTGAAACCTGTCATAATTATGATGTATTTTATGCACGATAAGGCATGCAAGTTGTCATTGGAAAGGTTATGGTTTGCTGAATATGATTCTCCTATTTCTATGCATCTATCATTTTAGTATCTGAAGTTATGAATATTGACTATGTATCTATTTCACATGTAGCTATTCCTGGGCAATGCCCACTGGGCAAAATGCTCTCAGTGTAGATTGCTGGCTAGGAAGGGTCCATTGAGGTTAATGAGCCATTAGGAAAAAACAGTAGACCTTAGGAGAAGCTCATCTCCCACCTGGTGAGCCTTCCTGTGAATGCTCCAAACAACCAATGGGGGATGGCTGCTGAGACTCTACTGGCACATGTGACCAGGTCACCTGGTGCTGAATTCCATCTTGAGATGTCAGTGTTTTTCCACTGACTGGCATGGGAAACCAGCTTTGAAACAAAGGGTTCCCGAAATATGCAAAAGCTAACTTCAAATCTTTTGTAGTTAATACAGTTGTTTTTGCTCTATCTAAACCAGTGTGGGGGAATCATAACTCAGGGGCAGAAAGCTGTTGCATATTCTTCTCCACATTCAGGGAGGGGGCACATTTTATGAGCGTACTCCGTACAGTTCCCTGTGCAGCGCAAGATGGTGTAATTTTGAGTTTACACTCCAGAGGGGGTGCATGCCTAAGGAACTGGAAGGTGCGATAGCTCATAAGTTCTCACAAGCCCTTTCAGGGGGGTCACGGACCCCCACAGCTAAAATCAGAGCCTGAGATCCAGCACCTTCCGCAGGGCTGAAGCAAGGAGCCGTGGGGCTGAAGCCCTGATCCCCAGTACTCCCCATGGGACAGAAGCCCTGAGCCCATGGACAGAGTTGGGGGGGCACGAGGGGCATTGCCCTGCCCCAAACTGCAGTGCAAGAGCAGGGCAGTCCCACACCCACTTCTCTCCCTGCATAGACAGGCAGGTAGCTAGCTACATGTTGGCAAAGGATTCAAAACCTACAAGCCCATTTGGCAAAATCCATTTAGACCTGAGAGATCAGATCTTATGAGACTACGTGGTCTTTGAAGTCTCTCCCACATTAGGAAGTAGTTACACAAATCAAGACAGGAATGGGCATTGTTTAAAAGGAAGCAGGGAACAGCAGGAAGATTTTAATCCCTGTATCTGGGAGTGGGCCATTAGTTGTCATGCCTCCTGAATTCCACTTTTAACGTCTTGAGTTCAAGAATGCATGCTGTTACACGTGAAAACCAGCACTAAAAGTGATGGAAGTCCTGTAACCCAAATCACTTCCAGGGAACGAAGTTACAGCAGATGGGAAAGGAAAGTTATGGAAACATTTCTACACCCAGGACCCAGAGGAGACAATGGAGTAAGAGGAGAGATTTAGTGTAATCCCTACTGCATTTAATCTATGCAGTTAAACTTTTTATTAGTTTTTCCATTCATCTTAATTTTCTCACCTATAATAGACATGGGCCATTTAATTTTCCTTACACATTTACTGCAAGCTTCCCCTTTCTAGGACACCTATGAAAGTGTTATGTTTGCCTACTCATGTGCACAGAAAATTGTGCAATGCCCAGCTTCCCCAAACCAACAATATTCTGAGAAAATCCAGCCCCCAGAGTTCTGTTAATGGTCTTCAAAGGGTCATGATGGATAGAGAATAAGGAATCTCTCTTATTCATAACGTTAACAAAGGCTAGATGTTTATGTTTGATAGGGCTGCATTTCTAACTTCAAGAAGCATCCACCACACCATCAGTTCCTTCAGAAATTATGATTTCACAGAAAGCAGAACAGGAAGGGACTCTAGAACTACGAACTAAAGTAAAGCTAAAACCACACCCAAAACAAGGTGGCTAGTATCAACTAAAACAAGATGCAGAGTACATTGCAATTTTATGATTTGGGGGCTTAACAGTTTTTCCAGTGGTTTGCCCCTTGCCTAAACACCATGGTATCACTAACAATACCAGTTCTTTATACGCAAGAGAGTGAGTTTTAGAATTGGCTGGCAGTCTCTCTTGGGGGAGATTTCAGCACTAATACACAAGCGAGGGTGTGTCTCTGTGCATGGGTTAGCTACAATGTGGCCGTAGAGCACGGGCATTGCATAGCTCACACCATCAAGCCTCACCAAAGGGGATGAGATATGTGTGGGGCCCTGGCCTTCCCCTCCCCCACCGGCCTGTGGAAAGGGTCTGGAATGGGAGGAATATGTGCTGAAACAGTGGTTGTCTCAATTTGGCTGGCTCTCTCTCTCTCTCTCTCTCGAAAGTCTGGCTGAGTCAATAAGAAATCTTTCTGCAGCTCCTGCTGCAAAGCAAACCCCTTCACATTCTTTCCCCCAAAGCCACACAGTCTATACCTTGATAACCCAGCCGAGACTTGATGTAATATTTATATATTTGACATGAAAGTATAGTTCACTTATCGCAAGGTTTGCAGTAGTGAGGTAATAGAGCTGACAACACGCTGGGCTGTTTCCCTTGAAGATGCTTGCACCAATAGTGACAAACTGGGAAATTTCACACCCTTTCAAATTAATTTCCCCTCAAATCACTGTCTTTTTTTCCCCCTTAAACCACATGCTCATTTCTGGGGCAGTCCCAACCCAAAGGAAGGAGGTTGTAGTTTAATCTCAACAAGCCATAAAGTCAGTCCCCTCAGAGTTATATTTAACCTACAGGCTGTAGGTGGAAGAGAATTATGTTTTGAGTTTCCCTGGCTAGTTTTTGTTTCTTTGTTTTTAAAAGGACATGATAATGTAAAAACTTGCCTTTAAAGCAGGGGAAATAAAGATGGGGAAATAAAGATTTTAGATCTATCCAGGAAGCCATTTTAAACTTTAAACCATTTATATTAAAACAAAGATTCCAGGAAAATAGACAACGATTGACTTTGTTTACAGACTTTGCATGCCACAAACTCAAAGAAGGCACACCTGACACAAGCCAGGGATTCTTGGTAAACTGTCTCTACCAAAAAGTTGTCCTCATTAAGCACTTCACATTATTTTAGAAACATGCTGTTCTGGCTAGTTCTCAAATAACTGTTTAATTGGGACTGTTGACCCTGGCCCTACTGCTACAATGTAAAGATTCCAGTTTTTTGCTTCGCTTTACATTGTGTTATTATGCTATTATACTACGCAGGGTAAGACGGGGGGAGGGAGGGGAGAGAGAAGGCATGAATACTGGTAATTGCCAAGGTCAAAAAAAAACTGAAATACTATATATAGTATACTAAATATTGCTGTTAAAGAAAGGCGATAAAACTTTAAATACAAAAACTGTAACGAAACTTTCACCCAGCACTCAAACCTTCCCTCAGTCTGCACAATAATCCCACCCCCTTTTAACTTCAATGAATATTCCATATGCAGAACAGTGGCAGGATGCACCCCCTCATAGTTAAGAGCTGGAATCTTACATCCCCAGACTAGAAGTCATTCTTTTGGTGACTGATGTTTCACTGATCAGATAGTTTAACTGTTTATATGTCTTCTTTGATCCTAACATTTACTCTCGATTCTCCCCAAATAGTGTGTAGAATGGATGCATCTCTTGACAAGAGAGGCCATCTAAGCTCCAATAAAACTCTGTCCACATACCTGAACTATTCAAAGGGGTGAAAATATTTATATTTTTCTACTGATAGATCTCAAGGATAAAATCCTCTCATGACTTTATTCTATCCCAAAGCATAAAATGGGAACAAACCTCATGATTTTTTATTTAGCACCAGGACTGTAAAATCTCCAGACAAGTATTTATAGCTTATCTACACACCTCTGTTAGTGTCTCTTTTTAAATCTGGTTTAAAGAGGAGGCAGACTTTTGACTGCAAATTCAGATCTCAATGTTTTTTCTTGTTAAAAATAGTGCAAAAAGAGAAGGGAACAGCAACAGGTGACATAAGAATTCTTTGGTGAATTGCCAAAACAAAGAAATACATGTCTACTTTTGTTAAATTATCAAGCTGACTTCCATTTCTAAAAAAGGTTGGTTGTAACAGTTGAAAAACTTGTTGAAAGGCAAATTTTCAAGTCAGTTCTGAAAATGCCAGAAAATATTTGAACGCTCAGCTGTTCTCTTATCAAGTCCAACTCTTCTCATTTTTCATCAATGAATGTTAGGATAATAATTTTTCAGAGTTAGCAGCCACTCTGGGTAAAAAGAGTGGAAAAGTAACTTTAGACTGCTGGGTCATGCAGAAAGTTAACCATTCTTAAGACATCCACACAATCAGCCCAATTCACCAGTTTAAAGCGCTGCTTATCCTATAGATATTTCTTACTTGTGGCATACATAACTCTCTATTGCTCTTGAGGAACAAGAGAGAGACATGTATGCCACAATTAGTATGTCTACATTGATGGAATTCATGTTCTGAGGAAACAGAGAGAAATTTACATTACCTCTTAAAAGTCTTTTCTTGATCATATTAATAAGAAGGTATTAAGACTGAGAAGTTTTGAACCACACAGCTGCAAAGCAACTCCAAGCTGCCATTCAAATTGTTCACTCAGTCTTGCCCAAATATAACATATCACTTTCACTTGTTCAGTTTCAATAACTTCCATTAATTTTTATGCCTTGTAAGATCTTTCAGACC
Organism: Trachemys scripta elegans; assembly: GCF_013100865.1. Taxonomy (NCBI): domain Eukaryota; kingdom Metazoa; phylum Chordata; order Testudines; family Emydidae; genus Trachemys; species Trachemys scripta. The sequence goes on along the minus strand of NC_048303.1, from coordinate 90,836,970 downwards.
CTAAAATAAGTTACACAAAAACAATCTGAAGATTCCTGTTCTGTTTGATGTTTTCTGCCACGTTATTCTAGTCTCAGGAATACAGCTTGGCATTTTAATGGCAATAAAATGGCAACCCTGGGAACCAGAGTTTCTCCCACCAATTCCAAGATGCTTTTTAACACTGAACTTCAGCCTGCAAAATACACTTTTGAATATCAGATAAGTCAGTCTATTCTTTCCAAGTGTGTTCAAGCCTATGTTTCTATGCTTTAATTTTAAAAGCTGCCAAATCTGTCATCCTTTTTCTCAATGTAGGGTCAAGTCACAAGGAAGTAATGAGCACCCGTAAATACCCACCCACCTCACTGAGAGGTGCAGATGCTCTACACTTCTCAGGAATGGGCCAAATATTAATTAGCAACTGCACTGCAAATAGTGGTGACCTACTACTGTATCTGTGACTCAGATCCTGGCATATTGTCAATTGTGAACATCCCAGTCTATTCAGCTATACCATAAAACTACAGTAATGGTGTATTATTCTACAAATCATGTACTGTACTTTATTTTAGAATAATCTGCCTTTTTTTTTTTAAATGGAGATATGCCCAGTATAGTAGGAATAAAGCTTCCTTTAGTGTTTGTTTTTTTAAAATAGTAAAATAGTATAAAAGGTACAGAAGTGCTGCATTATATATACACTCAAATATACATTATATGCACACACTTGAAATCATAGTGTAGAGTGCATTACCAAACACAAGACAAACCCTTCTTCTTTGTTTAAAATGTAGAAAATCTCAAGATTAGAGGAAATTACAAATATGTACAGTACAAATGCTTTCAGGACCAGAAAAACTTCTCCCAGCAACAGTCCTGGAGCAGTGATCAAAAAGAAAAAAAAAAGTGATCCTTCAGAAAATTTATATCATTGGCAAATGTATATTAACACTATATGAAGAATTATAGATCCTGAATGATATGCTTCCAGTCAATGATCAAACAAAAGGGAGAAACAAGTTCCCCCCATCCACCCAACCAGACAGAAGGGAAGACAGCTACCTACCTGTCTCCAGTTAAACTAAACAAAGTGTAATCAGAAAGAATGGAAGCTCTATTTACATAGGAATCAGCAGGGGGATGGGAAGACCACAGGAAGGGGGGAAAAGGCCATTGAACTTTGGAAGACATAGGTTTAAGTGATACCAAGTATGAGGAATAAAAACAGAAAGGTTTACAAATAAAACTACGCTTCTAAGACTAAAACTTACATTCAGTAAATTACAATCTTTGACTAAGCAGGTTTCTAACCTATATTCAGTTCCCAGAGACTTCAGCCCCTGGCCTGAAGGGCCCAACATTCTGTGATTTCAAGAGCTCTGGCCTCTTGAATCTCCCAAGTGATGGACAACTCAAACGTCTTTTTGCCCTATCATATCACCACAAAAAGTTCATTGTTTCTATTATAAAAACGAGGAGTCCAGTGGCACCTTAAAGACTAACCTATTTGGGCATAAGCTTTTGTGGGTTAAAAACCCACTTCTTCAGATGCTTCCTGTTGACTTCCCATCCCCATGCTGATTTGTATGAAAATGGGGTGTCCATTGTTTTGATTTCATAATGCTTAATTTAGGTTGGAGACAAGTAGACAGGTACATCCCCTCCTGTCTGAGGGGAAACCTGTTTCTCCCTGGTTTTGGTCTCAGACTTTGAAGCATGTTATCAGTAATTCCTCATGTAGTGTTAATGCACACAGTTCAAAATGCTATTAATCACCAATGTGTTACAGGCTTTAATAAAAGATCTTACTCTACTATAAAAGTATATTGTACACAATCAGTTGATTCAATTGTTTATCATTTGACGTTCAGAGTCCCTGTCCCTGTCGACCAGTCAAACTTTGAAATGTATCCAGATAAAATTTCTCTCTCCTGCTTGGGCGTAAACACCATGCTATCTTCTCCTGCTTATTAGATCAATGGCTTTGTTTACCTAATATGTAAATGTACCTTCATCTTCTCTGCTTGATGATCAGGCTGGTCAGACATGCAAATACACATTCCTTTGTCTAAGGACATCTTCACTTATGCCTTGGTTGCAAAACAAATTTTAAGACCATAATTTTAGCACACATTTATAAAGCTTACATACACCATACATATATCATGCAAGATTGTTAATGCTCAGTTAGTTACTACTTTTCACTGACAAACGGTAGCATGTAATATATCATGACAACAGTGTATTAAACACAGTTAGTATGTCAGACCTGACAAGTGTTGCTGACAGAGTGTTGAACCACCACTGGGCCTCTGTCAAAGTAGGACAGGAGTAATTTGCTTTTGGGGTAAATTCCTCCTCTTTTCCTCCTTAGTCTCCATCTCTTTTCTGGAGATCTGCATATACCCACTTTACATTGCTTCCATGGCCATATGCTTGCTGAGACTTGACACAGAACTCCCATGAGATTAAAGTGGAGACAAGGAATGAAGGAGAATACGAAAGCTGTCAAATGGACCTATTGTTCTAATGGCCAAATTTGTCATGGTAATTTATAGGATATCAAGGGTGGACCTGAGAAGCTCATTTGTATACATTCCTCACACACAAAAACCTAAACACACATCCTGCAGCAAAAGCGGACCCAAATTATGTAAACCCTAAAAGACTGGTGTGACCAGGGTCCTAAGGGGACACACTGAGGTTACCCAATTAGGGCAAACTGCAAAGAATGGAGCAGACAATCCCCAAAGCAGATGGATATTCCAATATTTAAGATTTACCAAGACAGCATAAAACAGCTTCTACAATAGCTTCCTGGTTGCACAGAAGAGAAAACACAATTCCTTTATAGCAACCCAGACTTGGGCTTCCACCCAGACACCCAAGTCAGATATGATGAGGATTACTGAAAATATTATATAAGAAAGTTCTACCAATTCCAAAGGATCGGACACATTACCTCCCAGGTTAATCAATGTTTCAGATCTTACCCAAATACACACTTAGGGTACGTCCTCACTACCCGCCGTATCAGCGGGTAGCAATCGATTTATCTAGGATCGATATATCGTGTCTCGTTAAGACGCGATATATCGATCCCCGAACGCGCTCACCGTCGACTCCAGAACTCCACCAGAGCGAGCGGCGGTAGCGCAGTCGACAGGGGAGCTGCGGCCGTCGATCCCGCGCCGTCTGAACCCCAGGTAATTCGATCCAAGATACTTCGATTGCGTATCTTGGATCGATCCCCTGCCCCCAGTGTAGACCAGCCCTTGCAGCCAATTCTTATTCACTAAACTAAAATTTATTTAAAAAGAAAAGAAGAGAGAGAGTATTGGTTAAAAGATCAGTACACATACAGACATGAGTACAGTTCTGAGATCAGATCCATGGTAGAGATGGTGAGCTTTGGACTTACAAAGAGTATTTAGAATTAGTTAAGAGATTCAGTTCAATGTTCATATTCAGGGTGATCCAGATGGGACTGGAGATCTCAGTCTTACAACTTAAACTTCCCCTGTATAAAGCCAGGTTTCAGAGTAGCAGCTGTGTTAGTCTGCATCCACAAAAAGAACAGGAGTACTTGTGGCACCTTAGAGACTAACAAATTTATTAGAGCATAAGCTTTCGTGGACTACAGCCCACTTCTTCAGATGCATATAGAGTGGAATAAATATAAGACCTTTATACAGTTCCAGGCCTTCTCTTGAAAGCACAGAGTCCTTAGGTGAACAATAGGCAATCATGGAGACTTCAAAGTAGACCTATTTCCTAAGCATCACCGGTAATTAGCTACACGGATTAACATAAGGCAATTGCCTGTTTTCCACGATTTGCAAGTGACTTGCTATATACCTTAAAGAGAAATCAATAGTGATATCACTATATTTACAGTTAACATTTAAATGTTAAGATCACCTCTTGATTTCTGAATTAGAAGAATACAGCATAGACAGGAACTGTTTCATTACATTGTTAACCTCTAACAATACATATATAAACACACACAAATTATCTACCGATATGTCCATAAAGGTTGAATTTGGATCATTTATCCTGCAGGATGCTTAACCCTTTCTGGCCATGTGTCACAACTGGGCAAGAACACTGAAAGGAAAATAAAAATTAGGCTACGATATTAAAAAATATGAGTGCCTAAGGTTAGGCTCCTAAACTCATATTTAGGCACCTACGACTGTAACCTGTTTTTCAGATGTGCCAAACACCCAGAATTTACCATTGATTTTAATGGGTGCTCAGCACGTCAGGTCACTTACTCAGGCACCTAAACATGGATTAAGAAGTCTGACTTTAATCACCCAAGTTTAAAAATTATGGTCTTAGTGTCTAATTTCAGGTGAGAGAACAGATTTTATTGTCCAATACACTAATTACAAAAGCTCCCTTTCCTGAAGGAAAATAAGACAGCAGTTAGCAGAAGCAATGCTAGCAGAGCACCTCACCGTCCCTGATTGAACTAACCTCATTATCTCCATACTGATTTATACCTGCCTCTGGAGATTTCCATTACTTGCATCTGAAGAAGTGAGGTTCTTACCCATGAAAGCTTATGCTCCCAATACTTCTGTTAGTCTTAAAGGTGCCACAGGACCCTCTGTTGCTTTTTACAGTTAGCAGAAGTTCTCCAAGAATCCCATCAGTCTATTTTTAACAGTCTTGACAACCTAGTTTTAGGAAAATGGTAACAAGCTCTTCTTCCCCTATCAGAGTGGAACGGTGCACGGTAAGGCTCATTTCACCACTAAAATGCCTTACCTCAGGTCAGTGGTTTTCAGATTCTCTGGTCTGTGGAACAAAGAAGGGTTCACAGCCCTTTCTGGTACATGAACAAGTCAATGGGAGGGGAAGAAGAGTGCCCTTTATCAAGTGGCCTACAAATTAATGAAGTCGGAGAACCATTATTTTAGATGATCTCTCTACATTTCTCTCTCTCTTTTTTTTATATAGAGAGAAAAAGTCCAAGGTGAATAAAATCTCACAAGTTTAAGAAAATTGTTTTAGACAATTAAAATTGTTTAAAATTTAAAAAGTCTACAAAATAAATGGTTAATTTAAATCAGTTAAGGAAAGATACACACACACTTTCAACAATTAGAGAAAAGGCCTCTGCACTTAGGAAGTTTTTTGTGACTGCTTTCTCTAGTCACTATCAAACTGACATCAGTTTTTCCAACAACCGAGGTAAGCCTGCTTCAGTAACCAATAATCTTTAAATGTAAATAGGATTCTCTCCAACGGCAGTCACTTTAATCATTAAGGCTATGATCCTCTCTCACGGAACCACATTGAGGGTTCTGGTAGATCAGACTACAGGATTGAGGCCTATCTCCATCACTGTCTTTTTCTTGAGGTGAAACAATAGGTTGATATGTGAGCCAAATTCAGTGTACAACTTACAAAAGAACACACTGCTAAACAACCCCCCCACCCCCGCACAAAAAACAAACAAATCTATAAACCAAACCAAACGCTCTTTCAAATGCACATGTAATTCTCATGGACTTTTATGGAAGTGAGGTATATACAGAAAGAAGAAAACATACTCCACCTGCTTTTTTAAAATATAGAACTCGTCACAGATTTTACCATGTTTTTCCCCTCATGGTGATTAAAATGTTTAAAATGATCATTTTAAACAAAATTTAGATAATGGGTTGTTTTCTATAAGCACTCAAAGACATTGCTTGCAGAGTCCCACTGACTAGCAAGAAACTGTCCCCTGAACATTTTTGGCAGCAAGCATGGTAAAATGAGGTCATTGCTACTTATTTTTGCTAGTGCCTGATCAGTCCATTAATTTCTAAATGGCAGTTCATGGATTACACAATGCACCAATTTTCAAAATAAAAAAGTCCTTTGAGTCAGTAAATGATTTGCATTCACAAATACACCCTATGCTTGATCTCCCATCTATTCCCCTAACATTCAGTATTGGCAAAACTTCAGCAAGTGGTAGTAACCATTAGACAAGAATCTCTCACCCTGCCAGCTTGTGCCATTGTACCAATGGCCAGCAATAGTTACAGGAAATTCTGCAAAAACCCTATATTGTCACTGTTACCAGGCAGTACATCTGCACATTACTGTATTTCTATCAACTGGTCTACAAGTGAGTAAATTTTTTAAAAAGTGGCTTAAAATAAAAGAAGGCAGCTCTCTAACAGCTCCAAGTACAAGAGGTGAGTGAAGATTTTCTAGTAGAACTGTATGCAGCCTGACACTTTCAGATTTTGAAAAGAACAGATCAGTTATCCAAAGGAAACTGAGCCTGAGTTTTCTCCCAAATGAAAGCGGCTTCTAATTCGCTTCAGAGCGAGGGCTGAATAAGGCCTGGTCTACACTACGAGTTTAGGTCCGCTTTAGCAGCATTAAATCGAATTAAGCCTGGACACGTTCACACGACGAAGCCCTTTCTTTCGACTTAAAGGGCCCTTTAAACCGGTTTCTTTACTCCACCTCCGATGAGGGGATTAGCGATAAAATCGGCCTTAGCGGGTCGGAATTGGGGTAGTGTGGACGGAATTCGACGTTATTGGCCTCCGGGAGGTATCCCACAGTGCTTCATTGTGACCGCTCTGGACAGCACTCTCAACTCAGATACACTGACCAGGTAGACAGGAAAAGCCCTGCGAACGTTTGAATTTCATTTCCTGTTTGCCCAGCGTGGAGAGCACAGGTGACCACGCAGAGCTCATCAGCACAGGTAACCGTGATGGAGTCCCAGGATCGCAAAAGAGCTCCAGCATGGACCGAACGGGAGGTACGGGATCTGCTCGCCATATGGGGAGATGAATCAGTGCTAGCTGAACTCCGTAGCAGTAAACAAAATGGCAAAATATTAGAAAAGGTCTCCAAGGCCATGAAGGACAGAGGCCATAACAGGGACGCACAGCAGTGCCGCGTGAAAATTAAGGAGCTAAGGCAAGCCTACCACAAAGCCAGAGAGGCAAATGGAAGGTCTGGGGCAGAGCCGCAAACATGCCGGTTCTACGCGGAGCTGCATGCCATGCTAGGGGGTGCAGCCACCACTACCCCAACCGTGTGCTATGACTCTGTCACTGGAGAAACACACAGGGAAGCGGGTTTGGGGTACGAGGAAGATGAGGATGAAGATAATGTAGATAGCTCACAGCAGCAAGGAAGCGGAGAAACCAGTTTCCCCAACAGCCAGGATATGTTTATCACCCTGGACCTGGAGCCAGTAACCCCCGAACTCACCCAAGGCATGCTCCCAGACCCTGAGGGCACACAGGGGACCTCTGGTGAGTGTACCTTTGTAAATATTACACATGGTTTAAAAGCAAGCGTGTTTAATGATTAATTTGCCCTGGCAATCGCGGCCAGTACAGCTACTGGAAAAATCTGTTAGCATGTATGGGGATGGAGGGGAAATCCTCCAGGGACATCTCCAGAAAGCTCTCCTTCATATACTCCCAAAGCCTTGCAAAAGGTTTCTGGGGAGGGCTACCTTATCCCGTCCGCCATGGTAGGACACTTTACCACGGCATGCCAGTAGCACGTAGTCTGGAATCATTGCATAACAAAGCATGGCAGCGTATGGTCCCGGTGTTTGCTGGCATGCAGACAACATCCATTCCTTATCGCTCTTTGTTATCCTCAGGAGAGTGATATTCACAGTCACCTGGCTGAAATGGGGCGATTTTATTAAGGGGACATTCAGAGGTGCCCCTTCCTGCTCTGCTGAACAGAAATGTTCCCCGCTGTTAGCCACGCGGTGGGGGGGAGGGGTGAAGTGATCATCCCCGATAATTGGGTGTGGAGGTGGACGGGGGGTTAGTTGTGTTTGTGCTGCATGTTAACCCGGAAACCGCAGCCCCTCCTTTTACATTGCAAACCCATTTTAAATGGCCAACCCAAAGGGTGCTTGGTATGGGAAATGAGGGCGCTACTGTTTGAAACCATTCCCACATGTTAAGAAGGTTAAAAAAAGCCAAAAGACTGTGGCTTACAATGGCTGGCTGCAAGCCGAAATCTGTTGCCTGGTACTGCGTGACTGATCTCTCACACCAAACTGGCAGGCCCTCAATATAAGAGGAAAAATGCGACCTTGTAACGAAAGCACATGTGCTGTGTAATGTGAACAGCAAAATTTAACGTGAAAGAGTGTATCCATTGTTCTCTAAAATGTGTCTTTTTTAACCACCTCTCCCTTTTCCTCCACCAGCTGCAAATGTTTCTCCTTCACAGAGGCTAGTGAAGATTAGAAGGAGAAAACGGTGGACTCGGGATGATATGTTCACGGAGCTCCAGATGTCCTCCCACGCTGAAAGAGCACAGCAGAATGAGTGGAGGCAGTCAATGTCAGACTACAGAAAAGCACAGTATGAATGAGAGGAGAGGTGGTGGGCTGAATCGTGGGATGAACAAAGCAAGTGGTGGGCTGAAGATGATAGGTGGCATCAACTTGCAGACAGAAGGCGAGAGTCGATGCTTCGGCTGCTGGAGTAACCCCCTGTGCTGCCCCTGTGTAACCAACAGCCCTCCTCCCCAAGTTCCATAGCCTCCTCACCCAGACGCCCAAGAACACGGTGAGGGGACCTCCGGCCACCCAGTCACTCCACCCCAGATGATTGCCCGATCACAAGGCTGGCCTTCAATAAGAGTTAAAGTTTTAAACTGCAGTGTGTCCTTTTCCTTCCTTCCTCCCCCACCCATCCCGGGCTATCTTGGCAATTATCCCCCTAGTTGTGTGATGAATTAATAAAGAATGCATGAATGTGAAGTAACAATGACTTTATTGCCTCTGCAAGCAGTGCTCAAAGGGGGGAGAGGAGGGTGGGGTGGTTGGTTTACAGGGAAGTAGAGTGAACCGGGTGGTTGGGGGGGGCGGAGGGTTCATCAAGGAGAAACAAAAGTTTCACACCGTAGCCTGGCCAGTCACAAAACTCGTTTTCAAAGCTTCTCTGATGCGCACCGCGCTCTGCTGTGCTCTTCTAACCGCCCTGGTGTCTGGCTGCGCGTAATCAGCGGCCAGGCGATGTGCCTCAACCTCCCACCGCACCATAAATGTCTCCCCCTTACTCTCACAGATATTGTGGAGCGCACAGCAAGCAGCAACAACAATGGGGATATTCTTTTTGCTGAGGTCTGAGCGAGTCACTAAGCTGCACCAGCGTACTTTTAAACGTCCAAATGCGCATTCCACCACCATTCTGCACTTGCTCAGCCTGTAGTTGAACAGCTCCTGACTCCTGTCCAGGCTGCCTGTGTATGGCTTCATGAGCCATGGCATTAAGGGGTAGGCTGGGTCCCCAAGGATAACTATAGGCATTTCAATATCCCCAATGGTTATTTTCTGGTCCGGGAAGAAAGTCCCTTCCTCCAGCTTTCGAAAGAGACCAGAGTGCCTGAAGACGCGAGCATCATGCACCTTTCCCAACCATCCCACGTTGATGTTGGTGAAATGTCCCTTGTGATCCACCAGGGCTTGCAGCAGCATTGAAAAGTACCCCTTGCGGTTTATGTACTCGGTGGCTTGGTGCTCCAGTGCCAAGATAGGGTCTGGGTTCCGTCTATGGCCCCACCACAGTTTGGGAATCCCATTGCAGCAAAGCCATCCACTATGGCCTGCACATTTCCCAGAGTCACTACCCTTGATATCAGCAGGTCTTTCATTACCCTGGCAACTTGGATCACAGCAGCCCCCACAGTAGATTTGCCCACTCCAAATTGATTCCCGACTGACTGGTAGCTGTCTGGCGTTGCAAGCTTCCACAGGGCTATCGCCACTCGCTTCTCAACTGTGAGGGCTGCTCTCATCCTGGTATTCTGGTGATTCAGGGCAGGGGAAAGTAAGTCACAAAGTTCCATAAAAGTGCCCTTACGCATGTAAAAGTTTTGCAGCCACTGGGAATCATCCCACACCTGCAGCACGATGCGGTCCCACCAGTCTGTGCTTCTTTCCCAGTCCCAGAATCGGCGTTCCACAGCATGAATCTGCCCCAGTAACACCATGATTTGCACATTGCTGGGGCCTGTGCCTTGTGAGAGGTCTATGTCCATGTCAATTTCCTCATCACTCTCTTCGCCGCGCTGCAATCGCCTCCTCGGCTGGTCCTGGTTTTGCTTTGGCATGTCCTAGCTCTGCATATACTCCAGGACAATGCGTGTGGTGTTCATAGTGCTCATGATTGCCACGGTGATCTGAGCGGGCTCCATGATCCCAGTGCTATGGTGTCTGGTCTGAAAAAAGGCGCGAAACTAGTATCTGACGGATGGAGGGAGCGAGGGGCGAGTGACGACATGGCGTACAGGTACAGGGAATTAAAATCAACAAAGGTGGCTGTACATCAGGGAGAAACACAAACAACTGTCACACAAAATGGTCCCGCCCCAAAGATTGAACTCAAAACCCTGGATTTAGCAGGCCGTTGATTTCACGGAGGGAGGGGGAAGCAAAATGAATACAGAACAAATCTATTTTTTACATCTTAAGCTGGCAGACGACGGTGCAGCATGACTGATAGCCCTCGGCATCTTCTGGGTGCTTGGCAGAAAATACTGGGCGCTTGGCAGAAAATAGCATACTACGACTGATAGCCATCATTGTCGAGACTGTTCGATAGGACTGAGCATGTCTGCCCAGGTGCCCATGATTGACAGCCACTGCAGTACGATGACGATGGATATCAGTCGTAATATACCATCTTCTACCAAAAGGCAAGGGGCTGCTGCTGTGTGCAATGCAGCCCCACATCTGCCAGCCCCATGTCTGCCAGCACCCAGATCGCCGATGAAGGCTACCAGTCATACTGCACTGTCTCCTGCCAAAAGGCAATTAGCTGCTGCTGTGTAGCAATGCAATACCACGTCTGCCGGCACCCAGAGGACATATGGTGACGGTGAGCTGAGCTGAGCTGAGCGGGCTCCATGCTTGGCGTGGTATGTTGTCTGCACAGGTAACCCAGGTAAAAAGGCGCGAATCGATTGTCTGCCTTTGCTCTGACGGAGGGGGAGGTGCCTGATGACATGTACCCAGAACCCCCCGTGACACTGTTTTGCATCATTCAGGCATTGGGATCTCAACCCAGAATTCCAATGGGCGGCGGAGACTGCGCGAACTGTGGGATAGCTACCCACAGTGCAACGCTCCGGAAGTCTACGCTAGCCTCGGTACTGTGGACGCGGTCCGCCGACTTAATGCACTTAGAGCATTTTATGTGGGGACACACACGATCGGCTGTATACAACCGATTTCTATAAAACTGGCTTCTGTAAATTCGACCTAATTTTGTAGTGTAGACATACCCTTAGAATCTGTCTAATCTACATAGAAGCCCTCAGAGATTGGTTGCATCTCTCTCTCTTTATCTTTAAAAAAGGAGTACAAAACACACACTGAATTATCTATATAAATACTGTCAGTTAATGCATCCTATTACACTTTTAAAAATTAAAAACTCAGCTCTCAGCATCTGATGGATTTTTTCCTCCTAATCACACTGTAAGAATAGTTAAATCCTTTTTTTGCTCCATGTGTATACTTGTGAATCATTAGCTTAAAAAAAACCAGGCAAATTATCATCTTAGTCATTGCCTATGAATTTACTCATTCATATTTTCCATAAACCTAACTAAAGAAAAAAGATTAACTGAATAGGACCTTCTCCTTTAATAAAACCAGGATATTCTGACTATTTAAGGCACATCATGTGAAACTGTTGTTTCTGATAGGCTTCACCACACAATGATCAGCATCAGGAATGTCAAAGACTTAAGAGTTATTATAACTTTTTCAGCCTTGATTTTGCAGGTAATTTGATTTTTATTAAATTCACGTGGATGCAGTGAATACTATGAAAAGCATGTGTGTGCGTGTGTTGTGGGACAAATTTAATACAAATAAATAAAACTGATTAGCTCTGTGGTAAATATCCTCTCTTTTTCAGTGTACAAAATAAGAAGGGAATCTTTGGAAAGCTACTGAGGGCTAAACAAAAAACTGAAAAGGATATTTGTTATTGTCTGGGAGGGAAGCTTAACTAGACAGGGCCTCTCTGCTGAAGAATGAAATAATGATTTTGTTAATTAGTAATAGTATTATAGCCATAGGTATCAGAGCTGTAGCATCAGCCTCTAGCAAATAAATAGAAAACACAACAGGAAGAAAACCAGCACACAATACTCCAGATTCTGCCCCATGTTGCGTGCCTCTTTCTGCCACGCTGGCAGGGGCTTCAAAGGAGGCAAAAACAGCCCTGGCACACTCTACCATGAGAGGGGGAGAAGGTGGTTTTCCTGAATGGGTCCATACTGTACCCTCCCTCCCCCCCCCCCCAAACACACACCTTTACAACCCCTGCCATCTGAGCTGATATCTCAGAGTGGGCCAGAAGCATAGCTGCAGCACATTGCACTCTGGCTATTTGGTGATAGCATAAAGGCCTGTAGAGGGGTGTTACAAATTCAGAGAAGCTCAGGGTTACTTTAAGTTGCTCGAAGAGCAAGTACCAGAACTAGGGAGATTCAAATGTGCCATAAAGCCACCTTCCACTAGCTATAGCCAACCTGGTCCTACACTCAGCTCAGAACTGGAAAAAACAGAAAATCTGGCACAGTCTCTTCAATGCATGTGACTTTCAGCACAAAGCACTTCTGCTCTGGCCAGCTTACAGAAAGGCAGTTCCAAACGAAAAGGCTCACATCAGCCATGGGGTATTACAATAAAGGGGAAAGATACAGTCTTAACGTAGGAGTGGCTAAAGCAGTCAATTCCCAAAGTTCTTCATGCGTTTTCGTTTGGGGTTTGGTCTGGGAGTCTTACAGTGCTGCCAACTCTCCTGGTTTTTTTGTTTGTTTGTTTTTAATTAAACTTCCAGCCCCCTTTGAGACTTTCAAGCCAGGTGGATAACAGCCCCAATTGGTTGCCTTCCCCACTGCCCACCTCCTGGAAAAGAGCAGCTAATGAGCCTGCTGGAGGAAGCAGGCAGCGTTCTCTCTCATCACCTGACACCATTCTTACAGGAGGGGAAGTGGGACCAGAAAGAGCCCAGCAGCTCAGGGCTGCCTTGCTCCCTCCTCCCCTCCTGTGAGCAATGTGTCCCTTACTCTCTGCTTCTTCCTCTTCCTCCCTGCAATAGCTAGGCTGGGAATGGGGAGAGGAAGGTGAAGGACCCCTGGAACTAAGGAGAAGCAGGGGGCAAGACTCTGAAGGGTCAGAAATGATGGGAGGAGACAGAATTGATAAGGGGGGGAAGGCAGATGTGGGGGCCAGAATTCCTGTAGTGGGGGCCAAAATAAAGTTATTCTGTTCATTGGGGAGAATTGGCAACACATTGTCTCACACACTATGGGATGGGCTGTGCCAGGAGGAGCTCAAAAATTAAGTCAGACCAATATAGCCTTATTAAAATATAAAAAATATATATATTTCAAGATCTATTTTATGATTTTTGAACCTCTGGGATTAGAAATACTGCTTCTAGGATTAGGAGAAGAGGGGAATACCTGTTTCCTCAAGAGCTCGAGTTACTTGCCTTCCCTGCTAATATATCTGCCTCAATAAGCACACATGGGAACCTGCCTTTTTCAGCCAGCAGAGTGAGCAGCTTCTCTGGGTGGGGCAGGCCATTTAGCTAGTACCCTTTCGAAGGAAGCCAACTCTTTACTGCCTGACTGAGCATTGGGCATACATATCCCCACTTATGGCTCTTGCAGCTTCCATCATGTATCAGGAGTGTACTATGGGAAAAATCTGCTAGTCACTAGGGTTAGCAAACTTATGGTCCATGGGCAAAAGGTGGCCCTATTCTCAGCACCCTTATGTGCTCACTGAGCAATGGAAGTGAAAACCTATCATCATCTCTGGTAACTTTCACTTTAATCTACTCTGCTCATTTCCTTTGTTGTGTGAGTATGTGTACATACATGCACAGCAGGATACAAAGTAAAACTAGCTAAAAAATCTGAGTTTCACTTTGAAGTCCTCCCAGCTGTATACCAGACAGGAAAGGTGTCAGAGAACAGACAGTACAACATGGGGTGGGAACAAAAAAGAAAAGTGGAAACAGGAATCAGGGTAGGAAGAAGGGGGTGGACAAGACAGGCTAAGAGACCCTGGAGTGTGGAATCAAAGGGGAGGAAGAAAAATTAGACCCAGAGAGTAAATGGATGTGGAAAGGAGAAGAAACAGGTCAGGAAGAGGATTCTGCTCTCACCTGATAAAAACAAAGACTATTAATTTTGAACATACATGAAGGGCATGACAAATCAGTAAATGTTTGTGAGGAAAATATTGTTTTGTTGTGGTAAAGGCGGCAGTGGAACCTATTGAAAATGTAATTTGATCCTTATCCCAAAATGATTTAGATACTCCTACACTAGCAGAACTGATTCCTGTAAGCTATGGTGAATTAGCTGAAAGAAAGAGCCTGGCACGTACCATGAATCTTGCCTACTCCTCTGTAATCAGGAGGGCCCTGCCTCCAGAACTGGTGCAGCTCTGCTGTATGGAAACAGGAGGCAGGATACCCGCACAGGAATACATATCCCTGTGACGATGTGCCATAGAGCTGAGTTCAGGGGGAATGGAGTTCATGTGTGAGCATGTTATACAGTTTGCTGCTCGCAAGCTACAACTACTAGGTGGACTAGGGATAAAATGAAAATAAATTTCTCTGTGTAAGTGAACAATGATCAGATTCTTTTATATCAGGGTAGGCAACCTATGGCACACGTGCCAAAGGCGGCACACGAGCTGATTTTCAGTGGTACTCACACTGCCCGGGTTCTGGCCACCAGTACGGAGGGCTCTGCATTTTAATTTAATTGTAAATGAAGCTTCTTAAACATTTTAAAAAGCTTATTTACTTTACATACAACAATAGTTTAGTTATATATTATAGACTTCTAGAAAGACCTTCTAAAAACATTAAAATGTATTACTGGCATGCAAAACCTTAAATTAGAGTGAATAAATGAAAACTCGGCACACCACTTCTGAAAGGTTGCCGACCCCTGTTCTATATACTACTCTTTCAGCCTGCAGTCAAGGGTGAAAGTAACTTATTGGTATGCAGGGCGGCCGGGGTCCTGGGCAAGGTGGCGGGGGGCAGCTCTGGGCCCCCGGAAGGGGCGTGGTCTCAGGCAAAAGGGGTGGGGCCCCACAGACTTCCCCCAGCCAGCCCTTCAGCACTGCCTGGCCTGGGCCCCCTGGAGCTCCCAGCGATTTAAAGGGCCCAGAGCTCCGGTCGCTACCACAGTAGCGGCGGTAGCCGGGAGACCCGGCGACAATTTAAAGGGTCCGAGGTTCCGGCCACTGCCGGGAACCACAGGCCCTTTTAAAATCGCCAGGGCAGCTGCCCCCCTCCCATCAGCAGCCCTGCTGGTACAGTGCTTAAAGCGCTGCTGTGGCAGCACTTTAATGTCGGCTGTGTACTGCACCAGTGGCCACTTTCTTACCAGTACACCGTACCAGCCCATACTGGCTTACTGTCACCTGTGCCTGAAGTTGATGCACTCTGCCCCTCAATTGAGCCACTGGATACATGGCCCTACCTTCCTAAATTGTAATTTTCTGTCTGTAATTGTCAAGTACCACTGGCCTAAAGTCAACCACTAACTTTTTGTTTGTTTTGCTATCACATTTCTTAAGAAATTTCAATACAAGCACCAAAGGAGATCAGTGGAGTTCTTATACAGAGTGCATTTGCAGAGCACAAATAATTAGGAAGATCAATCTGAGTCGTCTCCCAAAAATGGAGTTTTGACTAAGGGCAGGTCTACACCACAATCGCTACAGTGGCACAGCTATACTGATGTAGCTGTGCCATTGTAGCACTGCTAGTGCCGACACTCTGTGTCGATAGGAGAAATTTCTCCCATTAGCATTAATTACTCCAGCTCTCTAAGCAGTGGTAACTATGTCAGCGGGAGAACATTTCCCGACAACAAAGCTCTGTCCACACTGGCGCTTAGGTTGATGTAATTTAAGTTGCTCAGGGGTGTGAGCCATTCCTCTGAGTGATGTAAATTATATCGAAGTAAATACTAGTGTAGACCTGCCCTCAGACATAAAAATATTAAAAAAAAAAAAATCTATGACTCCAAGAAATCAGGTATACAGACAAAAATCTATAGCCTATACAGGAGTAAACAAATGTAATGAAGAACTCAAAATGTTTAGCACTTATTTTAAAACTGCTTTTGCATGGCACTATAAAAATAATGCTAAGTGTGCATTTTTAGACCACCACATTTCAGTCACACTGTGAAAGTACGTTGTGACAAAAAAAATTCCATCTTCTTACACTGTTGCAAGGTAGACTGTCAATTTCTATAAAATGTTAATATTTGATCATCTAAATGCATGGCAAGGATGTTAAGAGAGGTCACCTTAGAACAAAACAAGCTGAAAATGGTATATTAAAAACTTCCAATGAACACAAGAGATCCATGGTTGTTCAAACTTTCAGTAAGCCTCCAACAGAGCATTCACCACTTCAAATTGGTACTTAGATGGCCCTCTGATGCTGTATGAAAAGGAAGAGGACCACTTATATCATTGTTGCTACCACGGTTAAACAATTGCAACAAATCCTGTACAAAGTACATCATGTAAGGTATCATTTGAAAAGTTATGGTCTGCTAAATAGGATTATGTTTATATGCATGTACCCTCTCTGTATATGAAGTGTCTGTCTCAAACATGTTCTGTTCCTTGGTAAATTTGTCTGGTGGGATTTACACTCAGACTAGCCATCACTTATTGATGGGCCATCCATGTGGTGATGGGCCATTGAGGGCAATCAGCTCTTCAGTGAGCCCTCCCTCAGCCAGCCTGGAGCCAATGGCTACCCCCAATGATTCAGCAAAACATGTAAGGACATGTGATCTAAAACTCCATCTTTTGCTAATAAATTTCAATGCACCTTAACTGTGGTATAAAAGTGGAAGCTGTGTCATCACTTGCCTGTTTCTCATTTCTGGACTGTGATTTTCTAAGGAAGTTGGGGGGTGGGAGGGGGGAGGTGTCATTCGGTCCTTTGTTCAGTCTGCTTGGGTGAACCAGAGAGACTTATTACAAGCTAGCAGATTGAACATCACTGCTATTATCCTGACCTGCAAACTCTGAAATCAATTGTAATGTATAAGATTATTCTTTTTTATTATTAAACCTTTAGTTTAATTCTACTAAAGCAATTGGCTACAGTGTGCTATTTGGTAAGATCAAAGTATACATACTGACCTTTGGGATCAGAAGAACCTGATATATGAAGAATCTGGTTTTCAGTAACCTCTCATCACTAAGACCAAATAGGGTGGTGATAGGGGCTGGATTGCATAAGGAGGAAACTGTTTTTGGCTTTTTGTTAACCAGTGGGGGGGAAACAGGAGCTCACTTTTATTACTGGCTTGATGAACTCTAATGTTAGATTTCAGAGTAGCAGCCGTGTTAGTCTGTATGCGCAAAAAGAACAGGAGTACTTGTGGCACCTTAAAGACTAACAAATTTATTAGAGCATAAGCTTTCGTGGACTACAGCCCACGGATGCATACCAAGATGCATACCAAGCTTATGCTCCAATAAATTTGTTAGTCTCTAAGGTGCAACAAGTACTCCTGTTCTTCTAATGTTAGAATAACCACCAGTTTGGGGATGCAACTGCCCTGTTGAGTCTGGCATTCTCAGCTGTGACCCACACCAGATATGGTCCACAGGCCCAACTATCTGATCTGTGCAAAAACTCTCTCTTTGTATACACAAGATGTTGTGTTTATACTTGCAGATTTATATATGCACTAACTGAAGGCATGCTGAAAACTCAGGCTCAGAGCTCACCATCAAAGTTGGGAAACCCAAACTTGCCCTGCCCACTTCTCTATATTTGTTTTGCAAAGTACTTATGTGTTATTCTATGTGCTTTTCAAAACAAAAGCCAGCTTTTCAGTACTTCCCTCACCTCTACCACCATAAACCCCAAACCTCTCTGCAACCAGTCCTCTATGGATGAGCAACCCTACCACAACAAAACCCATAGGTGCCAACTCCGTGGGTACACCCATGGAAAAAAATTAGTGGTTGCTTAGCACTTACCAGCAGTCCCCCTCGCTCCAGTGCCTCCTGCCCATCAGCATCTCCACTGATCAACTCCTCCCTGTCCCTCCCACCTGCCATGATCAGCTGTTCCGCGGTGTGCAGGAGGTGCTTAGATGGGGAGGAGTGAGGATGGGACACTTGGAGGAGGGGGCAGAAAGAGATGGGGCAGGGATGGGGGCTGAGCACTTCCTGGGTCAACTGGAAGCCAAAACCAATGTGTGCACAAGATAAAGGAAGAGACAGAAGCCACTTCTGTAACAGGTTTTGATAACAAAGCCTTTATCATGAACATCTCAATGTTTAACACCCTTTCCTTCCCCCCACCTGTGATCATACACAAAATACAGTTAAAAAGAAAGAGAGATGAAAGTTTGTCTACATTCTTCTTCTTTCTCCTAGCACTTGTGCAAATTTAGCCTTCCACTTTAATAATGGAATTATGCCTTACTTTGCAGAGTTAACTTCTCACTCACCGGGCCATCAGCACTTGCAACTACAGATAAGGATACAGACCTATTACTTGTGGGAGAAGATAGGCCTAATTCATGGCTATCCTACCCAGGACAGCCAATGTGAGCCAAGCAGACAAGTCTAAATATCTGAGCACAGACCAGGAGTCTGGAATGTTTTATGATCAGCACTGACACTTACTTCCTTTGCAACCTTAAGCAAGATGCACTTTTCTGCCTGAATTTCCTCATCTATAAAACAGAAATTATTCCAACAGAGATGCTGAAGGAACAGCTAGTTAATGTTTGGAAAATATTTCAAAAGATATAGAAGTGCAATAAGCCATTATCATCACCGTCTGTTTTAACTTTGCTTTTAGAGAAGCTAAAGGTCTCGTCAAAAATATATTTACATATTCCAAACAATTTGAAAACATTAAATTCACTGACGGCGATTCTGGACTGAAACTTAGAACTTTAAAATTATGATTACATTTGCTGAATACTCTTAAATGTTCATGAATAATGAGCAAGGCTCAGGAGGAATCAGTCAAGTGACTTGAGTGAGTGACTGTGTGAGTGTAAAATAAATGGAAACATGTTTTAACCTGCCAGTTTTCCCCTTTGTAGATTTGCAAACATTTCTGCTCCCTATCCCTTGTATTTCTTATAATGCTTTAGCCAACTGGTCTACTTTTATTTGTTTCTTGTGTGGTGCACAAACATCAACGAAGAGAGCAATACTCAAGTAATGGAATGTATCCATTAAGCACCTCAAAGGAGCAGAAGAGTTTTTAATTGTTGTTCACCCAAGAAAAACTTGTGGCTATTATTTTATTACTTATTTTCTTAAAATATTATCAGTATTTATCATATACAGAACATTTTGTATCCAATTGTTATAATTTAAAGGAATGTCGTTTTGGGGTCCAAATTTATTTTACAGTATTCCGGGGACAGGAGGCAGGCTTGTAGGGGGAAGTAACCTACATTGTTTATAAGTAATTGCATTGTTTCTAGAGTCTACTTTATTTGACACAAATATTACTGGCAAAGATTTTAGGAGATAAAACTGTTTCCTCCATCCTCCAAAGAGAGACCCACTTAAGTTTCAAAATATATTTTGCTAAAAACTAAGGACAAACTCTGACCTTATTCGAGCCTACCGATATCATTGAAACAAAGGTTTGAATCAGGACAGTATTTAGCCTTTAATTAAAACCATATTTTAAAATATTTATGCACTATATTCTAAGCATTCAGATGAATAAATCCATCTTGTTTAAAATCACTTCCTCCCGTGCAGAAGAGTATAGCTAGCTATAATTTATAACATTAAAAGCTTATGTTTACAAAAAGATCAGTTTACTAAATAGTTTGGTAATTAGCAGCCTTCTCTGAGAATCAGGCCCTAAATTCTAAACCTACAGAAAATAATGATCAGTTAACTGTTGTTGCTGAATTCATGTTGGTAGCAAAAGTTCTGTAATAATGACTCTTTCAGCGGCTAATTACAGGCAGCTTGCAAAGGCAACATGAGTTTGAGCATTTCGTCAAAAGGCTCATTTAAAAAAAGATATTTAGTGCACAGATTTAAAGGTGGTGAACTTTCCACATGCTTCTATTCATTTCCCTATACACCAACTTTGCTGATGTATGCACATTTCCAGCTTTAGTGTGTTTATTTATAACGAATGTGATTAAATCAGATCAGAGTATTTTCAGTTTCACCAACAAAAATATTCTTTAGAAAAGAAAATCACTAATTTTTACCCTTATCTAAAAGATATTAGCATATCGAGTAACCTGGTTGAGAGAAATACATAAGCTATAATGCACACACACACACACACACACCCCAACCACTTTCTTCCTGCTAATATATTTTGCCTTTTCTTCTGAATTTAGGGTGAAATCCTGCAAACCCACACAGCACTCCAGACAGGCTCATAAGTCCCAAAATGCAAGAGAAATATTGAATTTTCTGCACAGAAGCCAGATTACAGAGAGCCTATGGAAATGGCAACAACAATCCCTGCATACTGTGAAAGCATTTTTAGTGGTGGTTCTCTGGACTGAACTACGGGAAAGAGGCTGTGGGGGAAAACTGTGTGAATCCACCATTCCAGGTGGCCACTTGGGAGGCAGAATGGAGAGAGAAGTGAAAATGCTTGTACTGATACTCCAGCCAAGATATAGGAATGGTGGTCATGGAATACTGCACACAGCCTGATATATTATCTCTGGTTTGGACTAAGATGAGGGAGAACATTTTCCCATCCCTGCTAGAGGTTGCCCTGCAAATGTCATTTACTAGGATTTCTATGAAGGACCAAAATATCATCCTTTAGTTACAATACATACTTGATCATGTACAAATTACCAAGTACTGCTATAAAGTAGAACTGGCAGGGACGAAATATTTTGAAATTTGTTTTAAAAGGTTCCTCATGTATAACGATGAGCCACAGAAGTGTGTTGTACATATTTCATTGTTATTATCTGATAGTAAAGTGATTAATCTTCAGATGAACATCCAGTTTCAAAAACTGTTTACAGTGTCTTCCCACAACACCCAATAATCTACTAACTATAAAGAGGAAAATATATACATGTTCTAATAATGTTGTCTTATGGTGAAGTAAATCCATTGTTACTTTCGTTTGGTGAAAGATTCAGCACTTCATGGTAACTCATATAGTATATTGGAGGTCCAGATAACATTATAACTTGTGTCATGTCTATCAAATTCAAAGAACTATAGTAGTAAATCTACAATAGGGAACCATCTCATACTGGCAGGAAAATGGACTAAAGAAATTAGGGATGGAATATGCCTGTGATTCTATAAAAAAAATAATTTATTTGGACAACTTTAACAATGTTTATTCTAATGGTTCCTGAGGTTAAGTACCCATGCTGTAGCCCTTAGCACTACAAAAGATCATTTTATTTTACCTTTCATTTATCAGTGCACAGTGGCACACCCACAAAGTACTAGACAAATAGTTTGGTTTGGAGCTTCCACTAGGGCTTGAAGAGGGAAAGAGCAGAAGACTGATATGAAGACTGGCTTCACTGAAAACAAACCGTCTTATCATTCTAGGTCACTGCTTTACTCCTTCTGTTTCAATTTGCTCCTGCAGGTTTCCATTAAACTGGCATATTATCTAACTTCAGCAGAGAGATGGGGCAAGGAGAAACTAACAGCTTTCTCCAACACGGCTGTCAACAATACTATTCTGCAGATCAGCCAGTAGAGGACACACAATTGGCCTCTCAGAGTTGGTAAGACAACTCCCACCTGTTTATGCTCTCTGTATGTGTGTGTATATATATCTCCTCAATATTTATTCCACTCTGTATGCATCCGAAGAAGTGGACTGTAGTCCACGAAAGCTTATGCTCTAATAAATTTGTTAGTCTCTAAGGTGCCACAAGTACTCCTGTTCTTTTTGCGGATACAGACTAACACGGCTGCTACTCTGAAACCTGTAACCAGTGTGGCTCAGAGAACAAGCACACCCTATCTCTGATTCCAGTGACCCATACAGGGGAGCAGTGCCCATGTTTTACTTCAGGAATTGAGTATACCACTTCAGGAAAGCTATAACTGCTGAGGGGAAAATTTGTTTTAATGCAGAGCTTGTAAAGTTTACCAGACACTTACTAGTCAAGGCTGAGACCAAAGAGGGGACCTCCCCACAAATCAGAATTGCAGGACAACGCCAAGGTGGG
Source organism: Trachemys scripta elegans (assembly GCF_013100865.1). Lineage (NCBI taxonomy): Eukaryota > Metazoa > Chordata > Testudines > Emydidae > Trachemys > Trachemys scripta. The sequence goes on along the minus strand of NC_048303.1, from coordinate 90,814,719 downwards.
AAACCCACCTTCCCCCTCTCCCGACTGCCAGGAGAAAGGGGAATTGCAGAGTTCCCATCAGGCTTCATTGAGAGACCTCTTTGGTACTGATCTTCGCTAGTAGGTGTCTGGAGGATGGCAGTCCCCTTCCTGGCTGCTGGGTGGAGTGGAGGGAAGCTTTATTCTCCCCATTTTTGGGTGCTGGGATAGAGTGTGCTACTTTTTCTCCACATTTCACTTCTGGTTACTGGGAAGAGAAGGCACCCCTTTCAACACCACGGCTTTCCCGGGCTTGAGTCCTGGTACCTCCTTCTCTACCCCCACAATAAGGAGAATTATTCAGAGTTAAGTGCTCCATTTTCTTCATTCTGGGTGAGCAGAGAGTGTAGTGCAGTGCCTATCACAGGAGAACTACCAGTTGTCTCCTGCAATTTATTCTCTGTCCCAGCCTATGTGCTTCTGGCAGAGCGATGGGAGGGAAGTGCATATTAATGAACCCTAGCAGCACGAGAGCCGAGCAGCTCCGGGCTACATTCAATAGTTCACTAGCTCGATTTCACTTTCGCAAGAAAACAAGTATATTTTTCAAGACTAGCTCAGATGTTGGATTTCATCATCTCAGTTATCAGATCCACAGACAGCACATAAAAGAGTGGCACAGAGTGCTCCTCAGAAAATGAATTCTAATTCTTCTTGGGTTGTGGCTCCATTAAGATCCCACATACCATACAAAACATCTAAAAGTGCCACTGGACCCAATTGACAGAAGTCTTGGAGTAGCTCTCAGATCAACTAGACATCTAGTTGTCTCTGTCTGTGCTACCAAATGAGCTGCTTGTTTATTTTCATCTTTAAAACAACTCAACCAGGAAAGTAGTATCCAAATTCTCAGAGGGTTAAAATAAGGTTGAACAAAAAGCCTCATCATCCTCACATTTCAGAAGAGGAGTGGTTCTGAGTGACTCATTTCATTTTCTAATGACCCCACTTGTCCTTCACAAATATAAAATACAGCAAGATTTAACAGGCTGCATAATAAACATCTATATACTTATTTTTGTCACCTCAGCATCATAAGGAGCACTCTACTGTCAATCCTTTTTGAATGTGACACTGCATACAAAATGGACGCTTTCCTCATACATTTTCAGAGTCAGACTTATTACTTAGCAAAAATCCTGCGCAGGAGAGGAGAATGAATATTTAAGCTGAAAAAAAATCGAGGCACATTGATTAAAGAGGAAATACGCAACACAACTTAGTTTGCTCAAAGAAGGTACTTCATAAGGAAGGTGGAAATTGTGATCTATGCAAGTCAAAGAACAAATGCTAATATGCAGATTTCAAAACATGATGAAAATGGGGAAATGGAAAAGAAATAATTTCTTCCCACATCCACTGACTTTTTTATTTTTATACATACACACACACACACCTCTACCCTGATACAAAGCGACCCGATATAACACAAATCTGGATATAACACAGTAAAGCAGTGCTCCGGAGGGGGCTGCACGCTCCGGCGGATCAAAGCAAGTTCAATATAACGCGGTTTCACCTATAACGCGATACGATTTTTTGGCTCCTGAGGACTGCATTATATCAAGGTAGAGGTGTATATATAGATATATAAATAAAAGAAAAATAGACATTTACTGACAAAAACAGTTTTCTAAATCTTCGCATTTGGTGTTCTTTGCATGTCAGGTAACTAGTATTGCTTTGTTGTACAAGTAAGAGAACATATTCCCTCAATAACTGATTAATAAATGGTTTTGTTCAAAGAAAATCTGGTTGACCATATTAAAAACAAACATTACACACAACCACCATTGCATAATAGGACTATGCTCTAGGAAACTAACCAGGTCATCTTGAATAACCTAACTTTGATACCCAATTCTGTAGCCTCTGCTCATGCCAGCATGAATAAGGGTTGAGATATTAACTCAACCTTATAGCATACGCCTAGACTCTACTGTAATTCAGTGTGGGAGCTAGCTGAAACCTGGCTATTCAAGGCTCTGATTTAAAAGATAAAATTATTCATACTACACATTTTTGTCATGACACAATGCAACAAGAAAAATAAATTTGTTCCGTATTTGTAGCACTTAGCACAACAGGCGTCAAGGTGCTACCTCTGCCTTTCTTCACCTGGGTGCGGAGGGTCCTATCTGCAGGGGAACCTTCATGGTTCTTTTTGCAGGGAGAAAAGGATCTACGAAGCTTGAATATTAGGAGATGTATGCTCAGCTGCACAAGCTTTTAGGTGGGGATTGTTTACTGGCATTCGCTCCAACAGCCATTCCCCTGAACAGAGAGGGGACTTGGGAACCGCAGTGGCTACTGAAACTGTGCAGTGGTATTGGGCTGATCAGAAAGGCGGGAGCACATTTCCCTGTGGCACCCCATAGTGAACAGCCAGCTTAGTTGGGCAATGCTTTAGAGATGCAATTTCTAGAGCATCAGTATATTTATCACCATTCAAGCAAACTGTGTAAACAGAAAATGAGGGCTTCTTTAATCTAACACACAAAAGGAAATCTAAGCTAAACTTCAGAGTCTTATGGTTTTTAACTTGCATAAATTCTTATAAAAGAGTCAAAGGCTCAGACTTGTGTGAATTCCTGTGGGCAGAAACCAATGAGTTACAAAACACTCTAGATATTAGCAGCACAAACAAACAATCTTTTTATGAAACTTAAGACCTTGTGAACTTAGTGTCCTCTGGCAATTCAAAACTCAGGACTGGATTTCAGCCTCCTGCCCACCACCCCCGTCCCTCAAAAAGCCCCCAAATCACTCCACACACTACATCTGTGTCTGTCTCATCTTACGCTGGGGTTACGTTCCGCAGTCAGCGCCTAAGGCGAAAAATCGCGTATAGTCTAAATTACATTGAGTGTAATGGCAGGTGGAATCGCCCGCACTACAGAAACGGTATTTTTGTTGTTATTTTTCTCTTTGTTTTTTGTTTTTGCTGACCACGTAAAGCTGAAATCACGCATGTTAAATGTGCCTAAGATGTGACAGACCTGTAATAATATTTTAGTGTGGGTGCGGGCTTTTTGTTCACCCTTTTCTCAATACTTTTGGGAAGAGGGTGGCTGGCCAACATGTTTCCCACACCTGCCTTTTGAACCAGCAGGCCTCTTTCAATCCATGTGAGGTATCTTTAGTAGGAAGACAAGCTACCAGCTCACTAGTGTCCTCCGCAAGGGCTGAGAAAAACCTCCTCCAAATCCTGCCGCAATTGAACCATTAAAGCACTGGACAGAGGCACATCATTAATGCCCTGGCACATGCATAAGTGGGTATGTCTACATTTCAAGCTGGGGGGTCCGATTCCCAGCTCAAGGAGAAATACTGACACTGTTTCTCATTGCGCTAATGCACTAAAATTAGAATCTAGTCATAGCAACACGAGTTGTGGCATGGACTAGAGGCCCTGAGTGAGTGCTGACCCTAGACACATACTCGGGGCAGTTAGCTTCTGCTGCTGCTCATGCTGCCATGGTTACACTATTTTTAGCACACTAGCTCAACGAAAGCTAGCATGGGTATGGCTCCTCAAGCTGGGAATCACACCTCCAGCTCGAAGTGTGGAAGTGTAGACGTACCCACAGTGCTAAAGCATTGCAGCCAAGTGAACAGTACCAGTCCCTCCAAGAAAATGGCTTATGGGAGGCAGGCACTTATCCCCTAAAAAGACACTTGTACTATTTCTCCTCCAACATCTAGTTTAATTGACCTAACCTGGTCAGCCTCCCAAAGGAGCAGAAAGGGGAAGGGGCTGGTTAGTTACCCCTAAAAATCCAAAACAGGGGAAAATGCTGTCTCCTAAAGACGTAAGGAAAGCAGGTAAAAGCTACTATATATACAAACAAATCACAGTAAGAGGACAGTAGTACAAGTCACACAGCGAGGTGGTGGGACATGTCCAAGGTCACACAGGAATGGTCTGATCTTGCATCCGTTTAAGTCAGGGACAACACTGCAGCCTTAATTAATGCAGGATCAAGTTGCCAAATACAGGTTTAGAACCACAGTCTCCTGAACCCCAGTACTCCAGGCTTTGCTGCCTCCCACTGTAATAGTCCATTATCTCCAATGTACTATTCACACAAATGTGAGGATTTGCAGACCGCACCCCTGAAGAGCACAGCACTTGTCTGCAGATCTTAAAGACAGGGATTGTTGTTGCATCACAGACTTCATCCTGCCAGTTACTAAACTGCCCTTGTAGATGTTTCCCTAAACATGTTACTAATACCACTTACGTTTTTAATAAACTGAAGAAATCTAGCTTATTTTGCTTCATTTGTGCTGTTTACTTTTGCCATTTCATTCAGTGAAAAGATCAACAGTTTCACTTTTGTTTACAGTTTCTACGAAGTTTCAACTTTCTGGTTCTGATTCATTAGCACAATGCTACTATGTTTGAATTGCAAACACTGGATGTAAATATTTCCCCTGCAAACAAGACACTGCTCACAGATTTTTTTATTTTAAGTATTAAAAACAAGGTTTATCTAAAATTCAGTTTAGCTTCTGTTTTCACTTTAAAAATTAGCATTGTGTGAAAGCCAATAAAGAACTCAATAGGAAAGGAACACCTTTACCTTAAACATCCTATTAACAAAACAATTAATATTTCTCTGTTATTTTATCTGAAATAGTGACATAAGATCAACTCTGCTACTAGAGGAACGTTATTTGATGTTTCTGTCATTAACCAAGAGACCTAGGTTACATTCCTTTTGTTATGATGTTTTATATGAGCAATCTTCTGATTCTCAGTCAGAATCCAACAAAAAATATCCAAAGGCATCTTTTGTTTGTGACTCAGTCTTTATGAGCTGCAATCCCTTGAGACCTTGGAAAGAAGTAAATATATCTCTGTCTTATCGTACCAGTATCTGGAAATATAATAAAAACAAAGCTAATCCTGTTCTGCAAAAGTCACTCTGTAATAAAAGTGCAGTTTACATTATAAAGGCCTTCATGCTACAGTCCTTACACATACTTAACTTCCAGAGAAGTCAACTGAACCTTTGTGATCATGAGGATTGCAGGATCAGGTAGTTAAAATTCCAGAGGCCAATCTACACCAGTGTTCCAACAATTGCGAACACCAGTAGCTCTGCACTAGTGGTAGCAACAATGGCACATTTAGGAAAACAAGCAAGTGCACAAACGTCAGATTTGGGAGACAAGTTCAGATGGTATGTAGCAACTACTGCGTAAGAGTTTAAGTTATTCATATATCACACACAACTAGTAAAAGCAAAGTGGGCTCACAACAAACCTAGGTCTAAAAACTCAGAGCCTCTCTTAATTTAAGATCTGTACTGTGTCTCGGGTCCACCTCTAGTAAAATAAATACATAAATAAATAAAAATAAAAAACAAAAAAACAGGGCCCTAATCCTTCAAAGTCTTATGCATGTGTGCAACTTTACCTAGCTGGAGTAATTCTGTTGATTTCAAGGAAGCTACTTAAAGAGCCAGATTCCCTGTTGGCACAACTCCATTACTGTTAGTTAGGTGAGCAGAGAATTGGACCCAGTGCATACAGATACACATATGCTTAAGATTGGCGCCCCAACTGTTACTTACCCAAAACAAAATAAAGAGCCTGCGTAATGGTTGCAGAATTTGGCCCCAAGTGACAAAAGTTTTAGAGTTGTTTCATCGTAATTATTACTGTATATCAGAGGAATAAACTACATGAGTTTTCCAGTAATTAGTCTTGAAAACACTTGCTATAATGCATTTCTCTTTCAAAGACATAAAAATAAGTACAATGCAAGAATATGGTACTGGAAATCTATTTTATTCACTAAAATAATGAAAATAAGCAATCACCGACTTAGATTTATGTACACAATAATACCAAGGCTTGGCTTTAATTACAGTTTCCTCTAAATACCTTAAAAGAAAACACTATGTCAATGTTCTTTAATTGCCGTTGCTTCAGACAGAATACAATTCACACTATTAAACACAGTAGACAAACACACAAAGGATGAAATCTGCAAGGCTGTGCGCGTACTGGAAGGCTTACTACATCAAACTAAGTAAGGGTATGTCTACACTACCCGCCAGATCAGTGGGCAGCAATCGATCCAGCAGGGATCGATTTATCGTGTCTAATCTAGACATGATAAATCGACCCGAGCCCTCTCCCCTCGACTCCTGTACTCCAGTGCCACGAGAGGCGCAGGCAGAGTCGACGGACGAGCAGCAGAGGTCGACTCACTGCAATGAAGACACCACGGTAAGTCAATCTAAGTACGTTGACTTCAGCTACGTTATTCACATAGCTGAAGTTGCGTAACTTAGAACGATAACCTCCCCCCCCCCAGTGTAGACCAGGTCTAAATCGTGCTCTGACAGTAGAAAATTATATTTGAATAACAGCAATGACTGTAAAACATACATATGTATTCACTAGGTATATCAGGCTTCTCTTGTTAAGATCTTAACAAAGATTACAAAAGTGGGCTAGCATTATTATCCTCATTTAACACAGAAGCAACCAGTTCTGAAGCTAGGGCTCTGATCTCATGTCCATTGATTTCAGTGCAGGAAGATCAGGGCCTAAACAACTTGCCTAAACTCATAAAAAGATAGGAATGGTTAAAAAAAAATCCCAAACTTCTGCATCCCTAGCCTTTTTTTCCATTAGCATTTTTCTTCCTATTTTCCACCACAGCATTATCACTGGTGCAGCTCCACTAGTGGTAGCTACAATAGAAGAAGTGCTGTAGACAGGCTGCTAGCAGCCACCAACATTTTAACTACTTGACAGTGTAGTTGCAGAGCAGGGCTAGATAACATGCTGGTTAAAACACCATCAGTAGGTCTCGGGTTTCCACCACCACCATCAGTAGCGGCCACACTGACAAAAGGCTCCCTAAGCCAACCTTAGGTTCAGTGCAGGCCAAAGCAGTTTCACCTTCAGAGAGAATCCGGGCTTGAGTATTGAGTATTTTATTGAGATAAAATAATCACAAAGCGTGAAAGTTAAGGCGGTATTAATGTAAATCAATCTCTGGCTGTAATATATCTTCCTTTATTCTTAGAGATAAAAATCAATCCCCTCATTCCCCCAAACACAGCCCACTACCTGCTCACCTAAGTAACTGAAGTGCTCCCTTCTCCCCTACCCCCCGACTCATGGAGTTTGACACACTGGATCCATGTAAGCATGGATCCAGAGTCAGCTCCTTCAGCTGGCTGTTTTGGGACTGACCCCACCTGCAATACACAGGGATGAACACTCTCTTTTGCCCTCCTGCCAAGTTCCCTTAAGTAGGGAGAGTATGGGGTTTAATTGTGTGAAGTCTTCATGGACCCTCCATGCTTAGATTAATTTTATACATTAGAGACATGCACCTAAGAAAGTTATAGGTTTTGTGCTGTCATTTTCCCTTTGATGAAACATCACATACAGATTACTTCTGGGGGAATTCTGTGTCATTGCGGAATACAGAATTTTGCAGAATTCCCTGTTTCCCCCACATAATTTCTGGTTGCCACGAGGGGCCGCTGGACTCTGCAAAGCCCAGATCGCAGTAAGCAGAATGCCCAGCCTGGTGGGGCTGGTGGCTCCATGCTCTTTGATCCTCATTCTTCCAGGGACGGGAGAGGGCCTGGGAGACCCAGCCAGCTCTGGCAAAGAGCGAGGAAGGGCTAGGCCACACCAGACCATGTCCCCCAGTGAGACAGTAAAAACGCTAGGGGTAGTAAAGGCTCTAGGACTGCTGGTGTCTGGGCTAGGCTGCTCCATGGCTGGGCTCTGTGGGGAGGAGGGTGCTGGTGTCTGGGAGGTGCCCCTTGGTTGGGCTCTATGGGGAGGGGGAATGCTGGTGTCTGCTCTGACACACAGCCCCTCCAGCACCCCCCAATTGGAACTGGGTTGCTGTAGGGGTTTCTTTAACTCTCTAGTTGTGAGGGAATCTTTTTTGTTGTTGTCTGTATTGATGACATACTTGTTGACAGGTATTTTGAAATAAAATTACCAAAATAATTGAAACTGGACTGATTACATTGCGTTCTTCTGACAAATAAAATTTGCAGAATTTTTAATTTTTTGGCACAGAATTCCCCCAGGAGTAACAAATGTACATAAACCTGTTGCTATCACTTACCTAGTGGGATGCGGGTACAATATACAACCGCCTCCCTTCTCCATTAGCTCTTCCATACAGTACATTTTCCCTGAGCACTACAGAGAATAACTGATGTTTACTTGAAGAATGATGCCCATCTTATTGCTACTGTTGACAAGACTGACCCCCTCTTCCCCTCACAATTCATATATGTAACAGAGGGGAAAAAATGGTACACTAGAAGAACTGAAAAGCAAGCAAAAGGAAACCGCCCCACTGATGTGGCCACACCAAAAAAACCAAACCAAAACAAAAAAGATGTTTTAGGTTTTTGCAATCTTTTATTATGGATTACCATGTGCCTTGTAACTGTTTTTTTTTTTTGTTTTATTTTTTTTCCCATGATTAAAGTGATACAGGACGTAAAAAGCAATGCTGAATTACATGAACTCTTTGGAACTAACTTGTAAGTTGGGAGGAGCTGGGAAGGATTCCACAGACTTGTGCTAAAGGTGACTACAGTTAACGATAATTATGCAGATGCTCATGTCTGTTTAATAGTAAATGAGTGAGCGCTCAGAAAGGTGAGGCAGCTGTTAAAAAAAAAAAAAAAAACTCAGTTCACAAATGCTAGCAACAAAAGATAAGGGGTCAGATTCTCTGGCAAAGCATGGCTGCTTTGTTTCATTACAGCTACACTTTGGCCCTAAACCCATCTTAACAAGTCCATGGAAGATTACCATGCAGTCAGTATCACTCCTGTGATATAGAACTGATGTAGGGGTTAGGGTTACACCACTCCTCTACTCACCACTGGGGAAGCAGGCATATATAACAGAGGTGGGCAAACTACGGCCCGCGGGCCACATCCGGCCCGCGGGACCGTCCTGCCCAGCCCCCGAGCTCCTGGCCCAGGAAGCTAGCCCCTGGCCCTTCCCCTACTGTTCCCCCTCCCCCACAGCCTCAGCTCGCTTGGCTATCAGCGCAATGCTCTGGGCGGCGGGGCTGTGAGCTCCTGGGGCAGCGCAGCTGCAGAGCCGGGCCTAACCTGGTCTCTGTGTTGCGTGGTGGCGGCGGCGGCGTGATCCGGCTCCGGCCGGGCAGCGCGGCTGGAGTGCCACCAGCGCTCCAGGCAGTGTGGTAAGGAGGCAGGGAGTGGGGGGGTTGGATAGAGGGCAGGGGAGTTCGGGGTGGTGGTCAGGGGGCGGGAGTGTGGATAGGGGTCGAGGCAGTCTTGGGGGAACAGGGGGTTGAATGGGGACAGGGGTTCCAGGGGGCAATCAGGAAGGGGGGGGTTGGCTGGGGCGACAGGGGGCAGGGAGAAGGGGGGTTGGCTGGGGCAGGGGTTGCGGGGGAGCCCCCCCATCAGGAATGAGAGGAGGGGTTGGATGGGGCAGCGAGGGTCCAGGGGCTGTCAAGAGACAGGGAGTGGGAGTGTGTGGATGGGGCAGGGGTCGCAGGGGGGCCATCAGGGAACAGGGGGGTTGGATGGGGCAGGAGTCCCAGGGGGGCAGATAGGAGATGGGGGCCGGGCCACAACACCTTCCCCTAACCCGCCCTCCATACAATTTATGAAACCCAATGCAGCCCTCAGGCCAAAAAGTTTGCCCACCCCTGGTATATAGTGGCTTGGTAGTGGACAGAAGCATGATAGGGACACCCATCCAAAGATCTACATGGTGCGTATGTTTTCAGCCCTGTGGAGCAGTTATAGCCTGATGTCAGTTAAAGCATATGGAGCAGAAGAAAGCTTGGTACATTGAAATGTTACACAGGCTTTTCTAAGTCAACTGAAAGCCTCAGGGAACATGTAAGATGTGCTCAGTTGCAACCTTACTGTTCCAGAAGTCAGATTTCAAAGATATCCAACATAATCTAGTACCCACGGATCTTTGTCAGGAGTGGCTAGAAACCATCTCTCTTTCTAGAGAAGATGTCATTCCCCAATCACATCTCAGATCATTGGTGTGGTTAAGAATGTCCCATTAATGTACATTTACCAAACTTGTAGCTAAGATAAGGACTTCCCTTCTCAGAGCTACAAACTTAATTATTACCCACCATACATAAAGGAAACGTACCAGTCTTCCCAGTGTGCATATATAAAATGGACTCTATAATCAGAACTGTTAAACTAGGTGTCAGACTGTCTACTACAAGCTAGAGCTGCGAAAGCAATGGAAAAAATATGAATGTACTTTATTTGAAAAATACAAAGTTAGTCAAATTGATTATTCTATAAGTCGTTTGGATTGTTTTTGTAAATTATTCTATAAATAGCAGCTGAACTTGTCAAATACTAACAGCTAATGAAGCTACTTGAATTCAAGTGGTAGTGACCTGTGTTTCTGCAGTACAAGAGTCGGAGTTTTACCCTTACTTTCACCATGAAAGTAACTCATGGTGGGCAAAATGATAACCATGAAACCAACCCTCTGAACATGGATTTGTACAGTTTGTTTTATTAAAGAGACTTTAATCCCAGATGTTTCACTGACCAAAAGACGAGGAAGCCTTATAAACATTGAACACATGCACATCATCACAAAATCTTACCAAATATTAATCTATCTAGGCACTTGTAGGATTCCCTTCATTGCTGCATGTGAGCACCTTAAAAGTACATCAGACACTAAATAGATTGGACAGTATTTCTCCATGGACAGGTCAAAACAATTATTTGTCTGTCCCTGTTTCCAAAACCCTATGAATTAACTACAGTGCACAACAAAAGACAACATACCAAAAGAATATCCAGTACTTCATTAAATCCTTTTTTGGCTAACAATAGAAGAGCTCCTCACATTGCTCTGTTTAAGTAGAAAACTAAATAATGTGAGTTCTGAATGCAAACACAACCTTCACAAAGCATTTCGATTATGTAAAAGTTACAAGAGCTATCTCAACCTAAATTATTTATAGCTCTGAGCTATTGGTCTTTTGATTTCCAGCTTGGGAAAGCCAAATCTTAAGCAAAAAGAAAATGAAGGGAAATGTAATTTTTTTTTTTTATGTACACCTACATGAATAGCATGAATAAAAATTCAACACTTGGATTCTGTTAAAAATATCCCTCTGAGTTATGTGGAACTACAATTGCTTTATTATATAGCCCTAAAAGCACTAAAATAATGTTGCCTTGTCTCTGAATATGTAATATAGATGAAGTTTCTGCTAAATGTATGGCATCATCTAAAACTAATTATATTTAAGTCCAAAATTTACATTTTCTTTAAAACTATACAAAACTTCAGTCTTTTAAAGAAACTTCTTGTATTTTTTCCTCTGTTTTTTATTCTGCTATTTGCACTTCAATCCCAAAAGAGAAACGAAAGAGCATATTTCAAGGCACCTGTTCAACACGGTGATCTCCCTCTAGTTTTCTACTGTAGGTTTAGAAATTTATAAGCTATCATAAGAATTGTCAAACCGTATCAGACCCACCATGGTTCATCTAGTCCAGTATCCCGTCTCTGACAGTTGCCAGCACCAGATGCTTCAGTGAAAGCTGTAAGAACCTTGTAGAAAGCAGATGTGGGATAATCTGCCCCCCCTCATTAGGTCCCATCCTGGTCTCCAATAGTCAAACTAGCTTGAGCCCTGAAGCATGAAACAAAATCCAAGTCTGGTTTTCCACAGCTCCTGAGAAATACCCACTAATCTTTGTTATTTTCTTTTTCACCATTAAAGGGATTGTTAGATTCAGTTTCCCAGCGCAATAAAACTAAAAATAGTCAATAAAATCTGGCAACAGATAAAACACACAAATTATTTTATTGAAGGGTATTTGTTGCATTATCATGCTTCTATTAAAAACAAAACAAAATCAGAAGCTGAGGTCTTCCATGAAAAGGTTTCCTATTTCATAGCCAAAACATCTTCTAGAATAGTTCTTTTCTTTCTGTTTTGAATAAACTGACTAAATTTGGTTGGACTGATCTCTTCCCCCCCGCCGCCAAGTTCTTTTGTCAGGGGGAAAACAAAACAACATTTCTGGGGATTTCTTTTTGTAAAATAGCATGTGTGTATGTCAGAAAAAAATCTGGATTAGTATGCACGTAATAAGCAATAAACTCATAAAACTCCAGTCCTGCAAAGAGATACATACTTATCTTTGTGGACTGAGTAGCTGCGTTGACTTCTGTGGGACCATTCACAGTGCATAAAGTTAAGCACATGCTTGAGTTTTTCCAGAATTGGGGAACGAGGTCCAGATCCTGCAAAGATTTACATACAAGAGTTTGACTGCAATGGGATTGCTTACATATGTAAAGCTAACCACATGCGTAAGTCTTTGCAGGATCAGAGCCTAAGGCTAGGTCTACACTATCCACCTGAATCGGCAGGTAGAAATCGATCTCTCAGGGATCGAATTATCGCGTCTCGTTGGGATGAGACAATCGATCCCCAAATCGATGCTCTTACTCCACCAGAGGAGGTGGGAGTAAGCGCCGTCAACGGGGAGCCGCGGAAGTCGATTTTGCCGCCGTCCTCACAGCGGGATAAGTCGGCTCCAATAGGTTGAATTCAGCTACGCTATTCGCGTAGCTGAATCTGCGTATCTTAAATCGACCCTCCCCCCCGTAGTGAAGACCTGCCCTAAGTAACTTTCAACTACCTGAAAGCCAGTTTACCACAGGTGAGTGTGAGAAAGACTGTAAAGCAGCATTTCTGTGCTTCCAAGTCTTACATAGCACGTGGGGGGGAGGGGAGGGGGGAGTTAACAGGCTGAGTGGCTGCATAAGAGAGAACCTTCACTCCTGCCTACAAATCACAGAGCAGACCCCATCTCACCCCTGAATAGGCTGGCTTAGAAGGGGCCATAGGCAGGCATAGAAGGGGCCACAGGCAGAAGAAGCAGAGATTCTAATCAGCATACACCAAGGTGGATCCACTGACTATGAACTACCATACAGTGGGTGTAGAAGGGCAGCCATCTTTATTCTAACCCAGAGGCTGAGATCAGCTACAGAAGGACTGCATTGCAGCCTGTCCCTGGGGTGAGAAGTTGAATTCCTTCCTTCCATCCATCCACCCCCGGTTAGTCATCTGGAAAAAGCCAAAGCAATCAGCCACACAGCCCATTTTCAAAACTATGTAATAGGTGAACTATGCAAAATTCCTATATTTACACAAATGAAACTGCATTTGTAAACACATACCAAATAACTGCTTATGCAAACAAGCTTGTGCACACAAATACAAGAATTTGCACATGCAGGTAATGAACATTATATGCAAATGAAGAATTTTAAATTTACAAAATGAGTGCACCCACCTTTTGCACAATTCCTGTGTTCTGTCTCTTTTTGAAAGTATGACCTATGATGTGTACTTGCTGACAAAAAAGTTGCTTTACAGACATGGAGATCTGTTTGTTCAGATTAATCCTTATCTTGGAGTTAGGGAATAAAATATTAAGACAGATGCTTTCAAAAAAAGTACCCTGTAAGTCCCATGGGACTTTGGAGCTTTTTGAAAATTGTACCCATGCCTTTGATTTTTATAGATTTGTTTGTCAATATAGATTATTATTAAGCCCTATACTGAACTGTTACTCCTGAAATGGGCTTTTTAAAAAATTTAAAACCTAACGAGGCAACTATAAAAAATAAAGCTCATTATTATTGGCTTCTGTCCACTTAGGATGGTTCTGATGTTCTTTCAGGAGCTCTAATGCTATTAAACCATTTGTTTATATGGCTACTGTACTACTACATTGTTTTTATGCCAAATCTTTGACAGCACTTACACCAAAGGATATGCATATCACCATATCTGAGAGGAAACATCAACAAGCCTTACTTTAAGTGCTAACAAATTTTATTCCACACTGACATTGGATAAACTTTCTTTTTATTCACTCTTGGACATGGAAAATCTTGACAAGAGACAAAAAAACTTTGGCTGGTTATACAAATTAAAAACAGAAGGTTTGACTATGCATGAATAAATTAATAGCTATAGCCCCTTTCACAGCTAGAAAGTTATTACCTTAACAGCCTGATCCAAAGCACATTGATTTCAATGGAAAGACTCGCATTGGCTTCAATGGGGTTTGGCTCAGACCCTAAAAAAAGCAACAAACAGAATTTTGAGACAAATTTTTAGCCTCCTTGCAACTCTGGCTAGGAAAACTGGCTTGGCATGAAAATGGTCAGATTTACTCCGAAGGAAAATTACTTTTTTCTTGTTCTCTCTAACATTACTTTTAAAAGCTACCCCAATTAAAACTGATGACTGTCCACATTTTCTTTGGGTCCCTGATAAGTTATTACTGCCCCTTCAAACTTTCTAAAAAGAAACCTCTCTTTTTGAAAACTAATGTGTTAACTATAATTGAGGGTGGGGGGGGGAAGCTTGTAGTTAAGCGAAGTTATTGTATCTAATTATAATGGGAGAGTGTACACAAGTATAACAAAATGTCAAATGTTAGGAGAGTGTGGCATTTTGTGGACTCATTCCAGTAGTCAGAGATTTCTCATTAAACCCAACTCAGCAAGAGAAAAAACTGAATGTCACTCCCTATACCTCTCATACCAGAGAGCCAAAGTACTGGGGTTAAACCAGCTTGAAGGGAAACTGGCATGAGGTTCTCAGTAGAATTGTGAATACAATCCTGCCTCAAAGATTTGTTACAAAATAAAAAGAAAGCTGCAACATTCATTAAGAACCATCCATCTCATACAATGAGTAAGGCAGGTGTCCTGTAGAAAATATGGTCTATGATTCTGTAATACAAGATATAGCAAACTGTATATACACAATATGACAGAGTTAAGGGTGTGCTGATAAATGTCAGAGTAGGAGTTGAGTACTTAACTTTGCAGATTTAATGTTCTTGTGTTGCAGGTTTTGGGGGGAGGGAGGGACTTGTATGGAAAAATCTCACACTGCACATTTAAAAAAAATATATATATATATATATATATATATATACACACACACACATACACACACACACACACCCCTGATGTTGGTAGGTGAGTAATGGGGGATAAAGAGGAATACTTACAATGACTCCAACTGTGCCATTTTTCCACACCATTTACCGCAAATTAAAACAATACTCTCAGCACATATGTTGGCTGCTCTTTCCCCTCCTTAGTATAAAATTAATAACACTAGCCTGATTTGATGAATAAATTACACTGCGGTCTGACCGTCTGTGACATACATGTAAAGTGGATTGGAATTGGGAAATGTGCGGCCTACAGGAGGATGGTATGGTTCTTTGACTCACATTGGGAGGATGAATAGGGAAGGTAGAATGGAATTTCCAGTTCACATAGGGAGGGCAGATGGGGTAGTTCAAGCTTTCTGCCTCAGAGGGAATGGGGGAAGACTTCTGTTTCTGGATTGTAAAGTATGTGATGAAGATGAGATGTGTAGTCTCTTGACCATAGACAGAAGCTGGAATGGGGGAAGAGGGCCAAGTCTGTATAGGGAGAGTAAGAATTGAAGTGTTAGTACCCCAGCCCAAAATGAGCAGATATAACAGAAGACAGCCTGTGAGTGAGTCTATGGGCTATACAGTGGTGATTTGAGAAGCTATGCAGCTCATGTTCAAAATGTATATAACCCGGTGTGAGTAGGTATAAAAGACTTTCTCTGTTTCATAGGTTCATGCTGGGCAAGGATTGAAGGACAGATTTAAAGTTGGTTTTGGAATATACAATATTTCATAAGTGCAGATTTATGTATTGTAAGTGATGGTTGGAACTGAGGTTGTATTTGAATATACATCTACCTTCCCTTAACTACTTATTTCTATACTTCTAAATGCCATTACTGAATATTTTTTAGTTAAAAACTTTAGCTTCTTTGGCCTACATATGTTTAAACTTTGGTGCCAACTAGCCACTAAGGGTAACAAAGGTTTACACAGCTCCTTCTGTACTCAAAATATCTTAAAGCACTTTACAAAGTCATAAGTTAAAACACTGGCAGTACAGTGACTGCAGTAGGCAAATAAAACAACTATTATGCACTCAGTAGCAGCTCCCAATCCTGCAACATGCTCAGCACTTTGTGGGAGCTGTGCAGCACTATCTCTCACTGAAACAAAACAGTTGAAGGACTCAGTGCCTTGAAGGAACTGATCAAGCACTAAAAGAGGGAATGTTGCCGAACACACCAGGTTCTTCCCTGAATTCTTTGAGCAGAGCCAAGAGACTTAACATCCATTGCTTTTTGTATGATGCATAACCAGAGAATGGATATTAATGTAATGGAGCTGCATGAGATAATGAGCTATTAGTACTATATAAACAAACTCTAAACAAACCACCAAAAAGGTACTTTTAGAACTTCTGGTCAATTCTGCTGGTGTCAAAAAAATCAGATGCGTTGGTTAATTTATTTGGGTATTAGATACGAGAAAAACATAATTCATACATTTCACACAATTTTAATCACATGCTTAAGTCCCATTTACTTCAATGAGACTTAAGTGCAGGCTTAAATACTTTGCTATAACAAAGTCACAGACATAATCCTGCATCAACAAGAAACCAATGGCAAAAATCCCATTGGCTTCAACAGATGAAGGATCATTTCCCAAACTTGTTGATTCTCCACTTATGTAATGAGAGGGCATGGTAGAAAAATGTGGGATGGGAATCAAAATTAGAGTAAAGAAAAATGTTTCTAAATGCTTTATGCTTAGTAACTACTTGCCATGTATGAGCTTTTTCTGGGGTTTTTAATTATAAAAGCAGATTTGGAAAACAATGTTTCTCTATTCAGACCTTTTCCATTAGCTGTAGACAGTTCTTCCTGAATTATATTTTTCAGGTGCCTATGACACAAAGATTTATGGACCAAAAACCCCATGAAAGTTGAACGTATTGAGGAAGAATATGTTTGAAAAATGCTGAAAATGCCAAAGCAGCCACTATGGCTACCATGTCAGCAGTACATGTATTTTGTGCTCTGAAAATTTCTGTCTAGGTCACAAACTAAAGTTCTTGAAGTATTCTTCAGAATTCTTTTACCATTATGTTAAACTCAAATTCTCTCAACAGCCAATATTCTTTAAATTAAGTTTAAGAGAAAAAAAACCCTCAAATTCTGCTTTGAATTGAGTCCTTCCTGCATTATTGAAGATCAGCATAAAACATTTACAGAAACATGTAGTTTGTTTTGTCTCTGAAAAGGAGAACTCTGTTTCTTCACCTCCAGCAACATCCTTTTAAAAGTGACATGAGCCAACCACTACTGACATTTTCTTTAGGAGACCTAATGCGACATATTTATAGATTTTTGAAGCAGTAATAAGCAGAGCAAATACACGTAGGTTTGTTTTTCATATGGTGAAGAGGAAAAACTCTAAGTACACTCCAGATTGATATTGACTACTTAAACAGTGCATCAGCTGGTTCCAGGAAGCACTGCTGTTTTAGGTAAACCACCCAGTGATACTCCAAGATAGGTCTGCTATATTTATGAGACTGTTTCCTGTTTCAGGACGTTATTCAGCAAATTTAAAGTCTTAAATCCATCTAACACAATTGCCTTAGTCCGTCTCAACTCTTCCAAACACTGAAATAACTAATCAACACAGATTCACACCATAACCCCTATCCTATGAAGATTTATGCATATGCTTAATTTTAAGCATGTGTGTAGTCTCACTGAGTTTCAGTTTAAGTTAAGTCTGCAGCATCAGGACGTAATTCATGTAAAAGCCTTGACTTCTCCAACCCCTGAAATTTAACAAAAATTGTTATAGACTTATACAAAGTTTGTAAAGTTCGGAGATATATGTAGATTAGACTGTAGTGGCATTCTTTTCAAAGAAGACATAATATTTTAGGACCAGACCTCCATGCATATATCAAATCTTACTGCAATTATCATCAGGCTACCAGCCCTATAATCTATGCATGGATTCATTAAGGTGTGGGTATATAATTAGTATACATTCTCTTGTTCACGAGAGTATTTTCTCAGTACACATTGAAATTATTTCAGATTTATATTAAGCCAAATAAATCATTATTACCTCACTTGTGATTCCCCTACTTAGATTGTTTAATAGAGATTTTCTATGTAAACCAATCTTCTATATAGTGTTACATTTTAATGAAGATGTCTGTCCTTTTACCAGACTGCTACAGCAAAGGTTGAGATTAGGGAAGATAATTTTCTGCTGTGATTACAAAACTGAAGTAAAGAGCTAATTGTTGCTCTCTCCATGTTAGTATGTTTCAATTACCAGAAGGCAAAATTCTGGAAAACACAAATCCTTAAATACCTTGAGGTTTACAATGACCTAGCAGCATTATAGTGTTTGAGGCACTTAGGGCCTCAATATGAAGGGGTTTGTGCTTGTTTTGTTGAAAGTAGCAGTACAAATTGTAACTTGTGTAAGAGTGTTAATGGAGTATTATTCTTGTTCCAGAGCATTGATTTTACTGTCTGACACGGAACAAGGTAGCTAACCATCTAAACAACTTCCTAGAACCAGGTGACAATCCACCCCGTCAACCACAAGGCAACAGCAGAGACGGATTAGCACCTGCAAGGATAGCAAATAAACAAACCTGCCTTTGTAACTGAAACAGCGGAACAATTTGTACATTTTCCATCTCCCTTCCCCCGGTTAACCAGCGCAGGGCTCAGTATCAGTCTGAAAGGCGTGGGGTGGGGAAAGGCTTTGCAGCATTTGATGTCGTTACACCACCACCCCACTTGTTCAATCCGGATCCACAGCTAGCAGTAAAAGGAGTTGGACGGAGCCTCCCCGGCGACATACAGGGGCCCATGCAATCCTGCTGTTGCACGCCACCACCCTCTTCCCCACCAGCAGCCACCCCAGTCCCCTCCCACTGACACCATCCCTCTTCTTCACCCCGGGTGCCAGCTCCCTTCGGTGCCCGGACAGCCCCTTACTGCCCAGTCCCCGGGAGCGGCGGTGCCCGCACAGTTCTCCCGCTGCCACCCGCCCCTAGCCAGGCTACTGCCTAGGGGTCCCTCCCGGAGGACCCGGCCTGGGAAGGGGCGGAGGAGCCCGGGTCCCTGAAGGAGCAGCTGTCACAGCCCCGCACCGCACCGCCCCCGGAGGGAGCAGCCAGGCCGGTCCGCAGGGGGCGAGCCGCGCGCACTTGCCTCTGGCCCGGGGGCTCCGCGTTCCAGTCCAGTTGCACCCCCGCGGTGAGTTCCGGGGCTGTCGGAGCGCTCAGCGCGCCCAGCCGTGGCAAGCTGCAGCCTCCGGCTCGGCTCTGCCGCCCTCTCTCTCCGGGCTGGGCTTCAGCCCGCCGGCCCGGCGTGGAGAGATCGGTCCCGTCCCTGGGCAGCGGTAAGATCCCGCCGTCCTCCTGCTCCTGCTCCTGGCAGGCTGGGTGAAGTTACGCACCGAGCCAGCCCGGCCTCCCTCCCCTCCAGCCCTGGTGCTCTGCGCGCCTCCCAGACACAGGGCTGCGCCGCCGGCTGAGGCCCCGCCCGGCAGCAGCCCAGGCTCTTCCCCTTCCTCCTCCCCCGCCCGACTCGCATTGAGCGCCGGGCTTCATCTCCTCCCCACTTACCCTTCGCCAGCCCTCAGGGGGAGTGGGGCTGCTTGGCGGCTGCCGGGCTGCGCGAGGAGGGGCAGGGTGCCCCTGGCCAGGCCACAGTTGCACGCCTGCACCCGGGGGGGGGAAGTTCCGCAAGGTTCCCGCACTTGTGGCCTGGAAGGAAGGAAGGAATGTTTGGGGGAGAGGGGAGCACGTTGCTGGGAGGAGATACACGCAGCAGGTGCGTAACTTCACAGCGCCAGGATGGCAGGTGTTTAACACAAACCTCTCATCCCTGCATCACGCAGCTGATGTAGAATATGGCACCCTCTCCAGGCGCTTTGTTGTCTCCACCTCCTCTTATGCTTAGATTGTAAGCTCTTTGGGGGCAGGGAATTGTCTTTTCCTTCTGTGTTTGTACAGCTGCTAGCACAAATAGAGGACTCTAGATGTTCCTGTTGTACAGATATTAATAATAAATATAATTTTAAATGCAATAGGATATTTCATGTACTATATGTTAGGCCCTTGTGGTCTGTTCATATTACAGTATGATCTAGTGTAGTGGTATGGAAACTCTTCTAGTCACACCCCCACCCTCACCCCCATTGTGCCCCATTGCCACCCTTGCAGCTGCGCTGCTGCGGGTGATGGTGCTACCTTCAGAACTGGGTGGCTAGAGAGCAGCGGCAGCTGTGTGAACCGTTCATGTTGCTTGTGGCATGGCAGGACTATTTTTTTTAATCCTGCTCTCCTCCTGCCCTACAATACTCATTCTATTTTTATTCCACTCCTGCTATTATGGCAGGGGGTCATGTGGGACCTGCAGGATCCCAGTTTCTTTATGCCCCAGTGAGAGAAGCTCTTATGTCCCCCCAGGGGGTACACCCCCCACCCCAATTTGCACACTACTGATTTAGTGGATTGACCATGGGACTGGAATCCAGGAACTCCCTGAGACAATGACTTATATTAATGGCTTTGGGGAAGCCCTTTAAACTCTCTGTTCACCCATTAGAGCTAGCAATGCAAAGAATTGAGGTTTAATTAATGTTTGTGCAGTGCTTTGGTGTGCAAACCATTATGGAAGTGCAACATTATAAAAATGCTCACATACAGTAATACAAATAGTAAATAATTATTAGTTTATTTTTAGAAGGAAGAACTATACTTCTTCCCATGATTTCATGACCTGTCTGTAAAACCAGATTAAAACTCTATACTTGTGTGAATGTTTGCTGTATGGGTATGTTCCCAAACTCAGAGAAGTTCAGGAGCCATTTTAGATTTCTTTCATTCCAAAAGAAAGGGAATGTCTCTCAAAACTAAAAGCATATGTATATTCTGAGGTGATACCTTCAAAGAAAGCTACTTTTTGGGGAGAAGTGTATTCAGCAAAGAGGTACACCCTGAAGCATAACTAGCTCACAGCAAAGTCATTCAGGTGAGCCCTATCCACTCTTACAAGGCTCAAATTCCATCCATGAACTTCTCCACCACATCCTTCACCTATCTCAAATGATTCTGCCATACCACATAGGGGTATCCATTTGTGGGACAGAGGAGGCAAAAAGGCAATGCCCAGAATGATGCATGTATGAAGGAAGTTAAAGAAACCAGGTATGAAGATTTCCTGTTAAATAGGATGGGCGGGGTGGGAGGAGCTTGCACCAACCAGTGCGGTGATCAAGGAAACATCTGGATTCCTTAGAGGGCTCAGCTTATCACCATAAAATGAGCTATTATGTCATGTCACTGGAGCATGAACAATGAATGCTACATTACCCTTTGAGTGTAAGCAACCATAATTCAAGAAGCTCTAGATGGAAGATCCCTCTCGGGAGGTCTGGGCCCATTTTTATTCCTTGTTGAATGGACTCATGCTCAGACCGCACAAACTAGATAATGTTATCTCAGTATTTACTACTGTAAATTAGTGACATCAGATATGCTGACTCATGCATGAGGAATTACAGAAAGTGCAAAGGGAACTATACAAAGTATGTTTGTGTGGAAGACCTTGTATCATTTCAAAGTCCTGCTTTCATTTCTGGTTGTTCCTTTCATTGGGGTCTTTATCTTCAGTAATGCTCACAGTGACAGGCAAGAGAGAGAAGTTGCAGCCTAGGTTTATCCAGTGGACTAGTTATCCAGTTCAAAGCCTCCTTAGGTCAGTCTAGGGAGATAGACAGCTAGTGGCAGTAGCTTCTGGGCCTCTCATCTCCCCTTGTTTCCTGTAGAGGCAGGGAGGCCTACCCTGCTTCTCCTGTTAGTAGTACCACTGTCCTCAAAACACCATGGACAGGAAGAAGAGCTGCCACCTGCTTGCCCTGCACCCCTCCTTTTGCAGTCCCCTCAGAGTGGCAAATTTGTTTCATATTCCACCAAAAGTCTGCAGTATAGCCAACAGCAAGCATTCAAAAATCAGGAGTCAAATCACCAAAACATCATCATGAGACTAGGTTAAAAAAATCATTTTACATAAGTTATTTTCTTTGTGAACCACTAGGATGCACTCACTCCACATTTACAAGCTTTACTCCCCAACAGAAAGCTAGGAAGTTACTTTGTTTAAATAAAGCTGAGATGAATGCAATCTTTTTATTCCAATAACTGGTGCTGTAAAAAAACAAAAACACTCATGATCAAAAGAACTCTTGATAACATTGTAGGAGACTGGGACGGGGGAAGCAGGGCAGACAACTCTTCCTGCTTGTGGCGCTCCAGAGAATCATCCTGTAGTAGGAGGAAGAAGCTGATGTGATCCTGTCTGCCTCAGCAGGAGTGATGGGGAGCTCAGGCATCTGGAGGATGCCTTTCACCCCCACATGGTTGCATTGTTTGCAGGGATTAATAGTGCTTTCAGGGGATAGTAGAGGTGAAGCCCCTTTTTTTCCACTCCATTAATGCAGCATTTGGGTTGGTGTCCTCCATTCGGGGAGCCCTGGCGTGACATCCCCTTCCCCACAGGAATAGCCATGAGGTTGCTTTCTGCTGATACCAGTGAAAATCCAAGGGCACTCTGTTTCAGGGGGTGGGGGTGCTATTCCTAGTTTGGCACAAGAGGCTCTAAACCCCTGAAATAATCTTAATTTTTAGAAAGTTATTCTATAGTGCATTTCCATGCCAGATTTCACCCTTCAACACGCAGCTGTATGGCTCTTCCCAAAGCCTTTTTATTTTTAAATAATGGAAAATTATTTTACCTCACTCTCCTCATACTAAAAAATATCTCAACCATTTCCCCTCAAACTTTCAAAAATATTAACCTGTATGTGCGCTAGGATAATTTTATGTCAATCTATTTTTTAATCAAAGTGTCATGAGGTACTAAGTCAAATGCCTTACAGAAATCTAAGTATATTACATCAATACAATTACCTTTATCAACCAAATTTGTAATCTCATCAAAAACAGATATCTAGTTTGATACAATCTATTTTCCATTAATTCATGTTGATTTACATTAATTACATTACCCTGTGTGGTGGGGTGAACCAGGCCCCCAGGCCCCCTGCTGGAGGCCTTGCAGCCCTGCCACCCCCAGTCCTAGAAAAGGGCAGTGGAGAGGTTTCTCCAACCTGCCTACAGTGGCTGTAGGGGACACAGCGAATTGGAAAGGGGCTGCAGGGAGCAGCCAGTCAGGGCCCAGCAGACTAGTATAAGAAGAGCTGCGGGGCCAGCATGAGATCAGTTGCTGCTGGGAGCTGGAGGAGAGAGAATTGTGTTCCTGGCTGGCTGAAAGAGCAGTAGGACCATGGATAGCTCAGTACTGGCAGGGACTGGGGGAGCAAGAAGGAGCTCTTTTCTTACTGCTGGTCCTGAGTAAAAACTGAGCCCTGGGAGGGCTTCAGGAAGATAGCATCTCCAGGAAGGAAGCCCTGGGGCTATGACTCCATATCAGGGCCAGAACTAGTTAAAGGGCCTGAGCCTAGGCAGGGCTACAGGGAAAGAAAGTCAAACCCAGGGGTACTGAGATAGGGCCCTCCTGTCAGACTGTTTCCCTGGAAGGGGGTTTTATTTCACATACAGCACTAGTTCTCAAACTTTTGTATTGGTGACTCCTTTCACATAGCAAGCCTCTGAGTGCAACCCCCCTTATAAATTAAAAACACTTTTTTATATATTTAACACCATTATAAATGCTGAATGTAAAGCAGGGTTTGGGGTGGAGGCTAAGAGCTTACAACCCCCCATGTAATAACCTTGCAACCCCCTGAGGGGTCCTGACCCCCAGTTTGAGAACCCCTGACATACAGACTGTGTGTGACTAAGTTGGAGGACTGAGTCACTTGAGGACCCTCCACAAACCAAGAGAGTGTACAGGCACATGCCTTTTGAAAGTCTGAGGTGCATGTGACCCCATTACACCCTCCTTTATGCAATTTGAGTTACATGAATAGCGTAACTCAAATCAATGTACCTTAGATCTACTTACCACAGGGTCCGCATTATGCAACCCATCGACTCCCCTTACTCTTCTTGATCTGGTAGAGTACAGAAGTTGATGGGAGAACGCTTGGCAGTTGATTTAGTAGGTCTTCACTAGACCCGCTAAATCGACCGCTGATGCATCGATCGCTGCAGCATCGATCCTCCAGTAAGTGTAGACAAGCCCTCGAAGTTATTTCTCATCAGAGGAAACATACACTTGGTGGAATGGACTAAATTTGTTTCATTGGAGCCAATGGGGCCTTGGTTTGTTGAGCCTAGACTCTCCCCTGGCCCCACTGGCTGCTTTTATAAAACTAGACACTGTTCTTAAGGGATTTCCTTGCTTTATGCTGACTATTTGCAGGGTTAGTTTTTCTTAACTAAGACGATGATACTTGTTGAACATTTTCCACTATCTTCAAGCACAACTCAGATCAATGTGAGCTCAGCCAAGGGAATCAGTTCTTGACCCCCTTCTGAAGAAAGGAACATACATGCTTAAGCTGCTGATGTGATGCTTCCCAGGGGTACCCAGAGTTGTATGGCACCTCACTACCAGCTGCCTTTAGCACTGTGCCAGCTGTGGATCAGCTCCCTGACTCCAGGGCCGGCTCCAGGCACCAGCCCAGCAAGCAGGTGCTTGGGGGGGCCAAGGGGAAGGGGCGGCACATCAGGCCGTTCGGCGGCAATTCGCCGTTGGATCCCTCTCGGAGGGAAGCACCTGCCACCGAATTCCCACCGAAGAAGAAAACAGCACGGTGGAGCTGCCGCCGGAGTGCTGCCGATCGCAATTGCGATTGCAGCTTTTTTTTTTTTTTTCCACCGCTTGGGGCTGCAAAAACCCTGGAGCCAGTCCTGCCTGACTCTACCAGCCTCTGTCAACACAAGCCCTCCCATTTGTGCCTCTGCAGGACTTGCTCTCCCTGTATGGGTTAGTGACAGGCACATGCCAACTCCTGAGCATCCCTCTGGAGTGCTCAGCCCCCATTCCACTGATCACTCACAGAACGTTCAGATTCGCTACTCCCAAAGGAATAGTGTACAGCAGCTTGCAAGATTCAACGCAGGATCATCACTCTACTTAACACACTGCATATACACCGCTACCTCGATATAACACGACCTGATATAACATGAATTTGGATATAACGCAGTAAAGCAGCGCTCTGGGGGGGCTGGACTGTGCACTCCGGTGGATCAAAGCAAGTTCAATATAACGCGGTTTCACCTATAACGCGGTAAGATTTTTTGGCTCCCAAGGACAGCATTATATCGAGGTAGAGGTGTATAATGAAAACTAGTATAAATTTATTATCAATGAACAGAGATTCAAGAGATAGAAAGTAAGACTATTGGAAACAAATGGTTACATATAAAACAAGATCATAACGTGCTTTCTAGAGCCTTAACTTAACAAACAAGATAGGTTACCACAAGTCCTTTTCACAGCATTTGACTGAGATCCCTTCCCATAAGATCAAGCTGTCTGGCTGCTTGTCCTTACAGATTGACAGAATATCTGGGGAATCATCAGCACTCCAGATATAGTTTCAAAAGTTAATTGTCTCACTCCCAAACAGGATAATCCTGACCCTGCTGGTTTTGTTTTTTCCTCCAGCCCTGGCAATTTGTTGATTAGCATTTTGCTCAAACTGTAAATGGGCATCCATTGTGAAACATACAATATTTTATTTCCACATGACCAGCCAGAGTGAGACAAGCATCTCTTCCCCCGGCCTGTCAAGAGTAGGTGAATTGCCTTTTGGTGACCTGTCTTCACTCACAAACCCAGAGAACAAATTTTTAATATATATACACATAACTCTTCACATATTTGCTGCATAAACATTTCACAATAATTATAACCCCTGTGACACAGGCTTTTATTAGAGACTTTAATGACATTCTCTGATGGACTAGTATGCAGATATCAGACCCTGGGATCTCATATGCACCCCTTTCCCCTCTGCCTTTTGGCATCAAGAGGACCTTGTGTCAGCAATTCCAGTATAAGCTTTCTTTTTGGCTTAACTGTAGAGTAAAAGTATACATATATTTGATGGTGCTGATGTCAGCCCTGGGACAGGAAGTTCTCAATATATAACTAGGTCACTATTTCCTATATTTTGAAGACAACTGGCTGATCTAGGCCATGTCCGTAGGGCTGGCTTGGATATGCACGTAACCAAAGTAACTATTTTTCAAGGCCTACAGATGGGTAACTTGGTCTGCTGTCAGTCCAGCACTTTGCAATTCTGGATGGCCTGTTTGAGCACTTGAATGGAAAATATGCTTATAACAGTGGACAATATTATCAAGGTGCAGATGCCAGTCTCTTCATAGCTGAGAACAATGACACTGTATCCAGCAGTGTCTTCAAGTTCTGCAGAACGTTGAATTCTGTTTGCAACCAATCCTGCTTCAATTGAATTCAATTTTGAAAGTCTCACTGACTCCAGTGGGAGCAATTTCAGGCTCTTTGTGCTGTACAGAAGACATATTCAAGGTAATAGAGTATCAAGAGCTACTATATCAAGGTGAACTATGGAAAGTCCGAATAATCTATGTTTAAAGCAAGGAAACCTAAGTCCTTCGGGATCCATTCCACTAGTACAATAACAGTTTCCTAAGGTAAAGGAACAGAATCTTCTGTAACTGTATAGAGGGGAGATATTAAACAGCACTTCTCACCTTTGCCAAATATTATGCTGTGTAACTACTGTATAAGTAATGGAAACTTTTTTGTCCATTATCTTGTAGTGAAGTGGTTGTCAGATAGCTAGCGGCCATTAATTCCTTGCTAGCTTTTGTGCTATTGCTTTGGGAAGGTTCCAAACACCAGTAAGGGATAATACCAAGAGAAGAATATTTTCCTTTTTATTTCTCCGAGTTCTCACGTACTAGACAGGGATACCCTACTTGACTTATTTTACTGGTTGCTAATACTTAATTTTGATTCTGTTATGATTAGTTTATTATGTTTATGGAGTTACTCTTTCTAGACGTGATCAAATAATTCATAAAGAATAATTTAATCAATTAATTTCATCTCATAGGTGTACTGCAGAAAAAAAGCACAGAGTGTAATTCTCAAATATATCAAAACTTTTTCATGTGTACAGCTAGCTATGTGAAATCTGAGCTATGTTGCTTACTCATGATTGGCCATATAAGTTAGATGGTATCGATTCTGTGCCTTAATTATATGAGTATATATCCCATAACCACTTTCTGGGGATGATGTTCAAAGAAAGCAAGTTCAAAATATGCTTTCCATGAGCATTTCTCCTGTTCAAAGAACTCAGGTGAATCTTGGTAAAAAATTAACACAAAACTTGGCTGAAGTAAATGTGTTTAAAGACTTGAACAAATATTCATAGCACATCTTTATACAGCATTCTCCTAGTTCTACTTTTTTTAGAAGTAACGTAACTGAACTCCTTGAACCAATTAACTCATTATATAATAATAAAGCCTTTTGCATATATCCTTAAGCTAGATTGTGGAATTTACACTGAAGCTTGGCTTTATAAGAATGTTACTTATTTACTAATAATGCCCATACACTAGCATGCATAATAAACTATATTAATCTAACACAAGTGGACTTTAATATTATTGTTTCCAGTGTTGTTGTCCCAGGATGTTAGAAAGACAAGGTGTATGGAAATAGTATCTTTTACTGGACCAACTTTTGTCCTTAATTGCACTTCTTCTATATAGTTTGAAATACAAAATTATACAAACAAAAAGTGCAATGTGACAGGATAGCACCTATATTTTCCCATAATTCTCAGTACTGGCTTTCAGCCATACAACACAATCTTTGTTCTTCTTCCCTCTGAAAGCCACACCTTCTTTTCAAGGGGCAGAATCTAAACAAGCTCAGCTGCAACCAACTAACTCCATTATGATGGCATCTCTCTGAGTTGTCTGTGAATCCTGGCTTGGAATTAGCCCCTGTGAAACCCCCACACTATTGTCTGGCTCCTCTTAGAGGCACCACTGGGGCAGAGGGCATCCCCTCGATTGGCACGTGAGGACCTTGTAAACCCTTTCACAGGATAAGACATTTTACCCAGTGAGAAAAGAACCAATTTTGTTTTTAAACCCTTCTGTCTAGACATTTGTTCTCTCCCTCTTAAAAAAATCATCTAAACTTACCTGAGTCAAGGATGTTTTACTCAGTGACAGAGGTCAGGAAATCTAACCATAGAAGCAGTGAGCATTCAGTGATTTCCTGCATTCTGGTTTACAAAGTAAATCCCTGATCTTACAATGTGATATATAGGGGTGTGGACCAGGGCCGGCTCCAGGCACCAGCCTGGCAAGCAGGTGCTTGAGGCAGCCACTCCGGAGAGGGGTGGCACATCCAGCTATTGGGCGGCAATTCGGCGGACGGTTCCTCACTCCCGCTCAGAGCGAAGGACCTCCCGCCGAATTGCCGCCGCAGATCACGATTGCGGATTTTTTTTTTTGGCTGCTTGGGGCGGCCAAAATCCTGGAGCCGGCCCTGGTGTGGACCTTTGCCCATGTGCATCACAATGCAGGCTAAGGGCCTCTCCTTTTCACAACCTTGATTTTGTGAGTTTCTAATGGTACTTAAAGTCACACTGCTATTGTAATTG
Source organism: Trachemys scripta elegans (assembly GCF_013100865.1). NCBI lineage: Eukaryota > Metazoa > Chordata > Testudines > Emydidae > Trachemys > Trachemys scripta. The sequence continues at coordinate 90,786,064 of NC_048303.1, read as the reverse complement.
TGTGATATCTTCCTGTATTATGGAAATATTTTATCTGGCTTTTACATGTACAAACATTTATATGTAAGTTTTATATGCATAAATTTCAGAGGCCCTTGGAAAAAGTGGTGTGACAGATATGACAATTTCCTGCAATAGCTTTGAAAAACATTATTGAATTAATTAAGTGTCTTTGGGGGTCTATTGTACTAAATATAAAGTTTGTGTGTTACTGTGGGCCGGGATTGTATGTAACCTCTCTTTGGGGGAGATGTGATATAAGGCCTAGATGATCAAAAGACTATATTGAACAATGTGCCAGACAAGAATGAACTTTTGGGATAATACGTGTGCAGTGAATTTTCTGCGAAATATTCAGGTGGTGGTGAATGCAAATTCCACATCTCCATTTAGGCAAAAACTCAGCCTTTTGAAGCTACACCCTGAGGAGTGGCCCTTTGTCTGCAGATCACCTGTTACATAAGGCCAAGATCAAAGGCCCAAGCTGTATAAAGGAGAGACTGAACTATTCATGGTTGTTCTGGTTCTGAATCTGAGACTGTTATGAACTTGTATCACAGGGAAAACTCAGTTGTGGGTTTTGAAGGACTGACTCCTACCAGAGCCTGAGGCTGAAGTTGGGGGTGATCGCTGGTAAGCTTTTTAGCTTGCATATAGGTTCTTTAATTGTTTTTAATGTTTTCTCTGTAATGCTTTCACCTTAAGCATAAATGTGCTTGCTTAAAAAGAGCTCTGTTGTAACTTACAACTGAGGGCAATTTCAGCTGTTCATAGCCTTCTGAGAGAAAGCAAAGTGCAGACACTGGTCTGTTTAGGCAGACTGGCTTGATGGGGATATCACAGTTTAGGCTGGGAACTATGAAGTCTGGAAAAATCCTGGTCATGAGGGAGAGAGACCTGGGTCTCCCCCAGAGAGGTGAGCCAGAAACCTTGAATGGGTGCCCTGGGTCGACCAAGGAAGGGGAATACAGGCACAGTTGTCCTGAACTGTGACATGTCGGACATATGGTGTAGTGGTGATTTTAAAAATGCTTTTTTAATCCACAGGAGGATATGAGCACTGAGAGGATTGCTATAAGCCACAGGGCTCATGAACAGGCCCAAGGATGTTATATCAGTAAATGGAAGCTAATTTTGAGTCTTTCCTGGTTGGAAAATTTAGAAGAGATCAAAGTATTGACGTAAAATGTCCAAAAAAAACCTGCAAAATTTTCAAAAGATTTTCCTCCCTTCCATTTTCAATAGCTATAATAATACTCTGGAGAATTTTTGGAGAATCTAGCTATATCAGTCTTCCTCAGGACATATCCAATAATAAACATACATCTGAAAAGCCTTTCATTGACCTGGACAAAGAGACAAATGATTGATGGACTCGTGGAATGGGTTTAAACAGCAGACTGCAACTTCATTAATTATAACTTGAGAGGAGCACTACATTGCCTGCCCCAGCTCTCACATACCAGGCATTTAATTGGTTCAAGTGCAGGTAACAAGGTTTTGACCATGAACCGAACAACAACTCGGGGTAGACCCTTCCTGTCTATCCCATGGACTCAGTTCAGTTATGAAACCTCTACCCACCCCACCCCCACATATGTGAGCGGGGAGTGACAGAGGGCACAAGGCTGGATGAGGTGAACCGTAGTCTGCAAAGACCTGAAGCTTCTCTACCTCATAAGTGCAAAGTTCAACTGCACGATCCTTGGTCTCATTTACTGCTGGGAGTTGGGCCTTTTAGCCTTTACCTAGACTAGACAACGGCTGTAAATTTCAGTGAGTCAGCAATCATAACAGCATTATACGAATCTCAAATCCTCTTGCTTCTAACCCAAGTGTGTTACTGGGAGGCTGTGAGGAAGGCCAAAAAACCTAACCAGGCTACATGCCAATTTAGCCCAATGGGAAAATTCCTTCCTGACCCCCTAAAAACAGGTGATTGGTCAGATCTGCAGCATCATAAGCAGCACAGTTCCTAATCTACAGCCACAGGGAGTGAGGGCAGAGCAGTTTACTGGAGAGAAGCCTGGGATTAGTTCAAATTGACTGCTGCTTGTGCCCCATCTTCTTCTTGCCTATCAGCTGTCCCCATCTCCTTTACCCAGGCACTGCTAAGCAGGGAATGAATGGATTGAGGCTCCCCTCCTGCCAAGCATGTGTCTGAACCACTCTCACCCCCTGCCGTCCAGTCAACATTCCTCTCCCCACTAATGGTGTTAAGAAGGTATTGTTAAGGAATTACACGTCCATCTCATGCCCCCCAAAAGCCCTTTCTTAGGCCCCAGTCCTGCAGCGAGCTCTACATAGTCAGACCTTTGTGTTGAAGCAGAGCCCCCAGTGAAGTTAATGGGAATCCGTGCTGAGCTATGACCAACTGCATGGAAGTCATGGCAGGATCAAGGCCTAAATCAGGTAGAAAGAGTTGTTGTTAACCTGTATGTTTTGGCTACAGGCTCCTGAGTTTCAAAGTTTAATAGCTTCAAGAGGGGATAGCAACACTTCTATTTTCTTCTATCATTATGACAGGTTTCAGAGTAGCGGCCATGTTAGTCTGTATCCGCAAAAAGAACAGGAGTACTTAGAGGCTAACAAATTTATTAGAGCATAAGCTTTCGTGGACTACAGTCCACTTCTTCGGATGCATATCTTAGAGACTAACAAATTTATTAGAGCATAAGCTTTCATGGACTACAGCCCAAAGAAGTGGGCTGTAGTTCACGAAAGCTTATGCTCTAATAAATTTGTTAGTCTCTAAGGTGCCACAAGTACGCCTCTTCTATCATTATGTAACCAATTGCATTTGTATTGATATAAAATAGCACACCTATGAAAGTGCTATCATTCAAACCACATTTTGGGTCCAGCTTAAATTCATGAAATCAGTAAAGTTATCTGGAGCGAAGGATCAAATTTTCTTCATCACCCTTCACTTCAGACCCTCCCCGGCTGTATATAGCTAAGAAAAAACATTAGCCTTAACTCAGTTTCCCTGCTTTGATGTTTTTATATTCTGAATATTGATTGAACCTAATTTGCTTGTGACTTAAAATCGAAGATATTTATTTATGTTTATATAGGCTGGGATTTTAAAAAGGGGTTAAGGAAGTTAGGCACTCAACTCCCATTGGATTTCAGTGGGATTTGGGCACTTATGCCTTTTAGGTGCCTTTGGAAAAAAGTATGGTAGAGATTTCAAATACGCTTCTTGTCATTTCCTTTGGAGGTGTGAGTGAGAGGGAAAAGGCAGGATGGTCACTGAATAATCAAAATCACTGATTATTCTTGCTTGTCCTCATGCTTTCGAATATCTCTGGGAAAATAAGAAGTCATGCTGTACAATTAACCTTCCTTCACACTGAGCATGCTGCACCACCAAGAGGAAAGAACATGGAATAATGTCTGCAGTCAAAACTGTATAAAAGGGAGCACACTTGAAAACACAGGGTGACTAGTGAGAAAATACCTTCTCATATCCCCTCCTCTCCCTTTCTTATATGTGTGCATTTTTTCTCCTCCTCCTCTTGGTGAGGAAACTATGAGGCTTTGATCCAGCCATTGACTCTGCCTGTGCCCACATGGAGCCCTATAGACTTCAATAGGGTGGGGGAAGAGGAGTCTTCTTGCAACTGGTGTTTGCTGGATCAGGGCTGTTGGCTTCCGAAACAGTGTGTAGTGGATGTTATAGATGAGAAGAGTATTCTATTATAAATATCTTCTTTTGGTTACTCTTAAATATCTCACAAAAGCCCTTTTGGAGTTGAAACTTCACACGCCCAGTCTAAGAATATTCTTTTTTTCCCCGCTGTAAAATTTGAGCAAAATTCACAGTAAGTGCAGAGTTTTGTGAGCATGGGGGAAAACGCACTGTTTTTCTGCTTTAATAATTTATTGCAGTCAGTTTAAAAGCAGCTGAACCTTAAATGTAGCCTCTAACCTTCTAACTGGATCTATGTGGGTGGATCCCTGAAACTTTGTAGAGCCCCATTGACTTCCGGGGGTATGTCTACACAGTAAATTAAAACCTTTGGCTGGCCTGTGCCTGCCAACTTGGGCTCATCACAGGGCTCGGGCTGCGTGGCTGTTTCATTGCAGTGTGACCTCCAGGCTCAGGCTGGAGCCCAAGCTCTGGGACCCTCCCACCCCGCAGGGTCCTAGCACACAGGCTGCAGCCCAAGCCCAGAAATCTACACAGCAATGAAATACAGCGCAGCACTGTTCCCTCTAATTTTCCCCACCCATGTGCGGAATTAATTTTGTTATGTGCACCAACATGAAGGTGATGTGTGACATATCACCTCCATATTGGTGCACATAAAATTCATGTGGTGGGGGTGGGACCGAGAGGTTCCAAGTGTGGGAGGGGGCTTAGGGCTGGGACAGAGGGTTGGGGGTGCAGGGGAGTGAGGGCTCTGGCTTGGGGCACGGGCTCTGGGTCTGAGGGGTGCAACGGCAGGTGCGGGGCTTCAGGAGAGGCATCTCTCCCTGCCACAGCCCTGAGTGCCTGCGCGGGCATTAATCAGCAGCTGCACGGGCATGCAGCTTAGAGGGAATTTAGCCCCACAGCCCAAGCATCGTGAGCCTGAGTTGGCTATTATGGGGAAGCCGCGGGTACCTAGTTTCCGTGTAGAGATATGCTAAGGAACGCCTCAAGGCGATAAGCCCCACCCATGTGCATCACTTTTCATGAATAGAGCCTGAGCACATACATGGTCCTCAATAAGGCATGTGACCCTTCTTCATTTTAATTAAACCAAATTGATTAAATAATTATGGGCTTGATCCTGCACTAGTGAAGTCAAAGTGTGTTTTGCCATTGAATTGAATGAGAGCAAGATCAGACTAAGGTCCCAATCTTGCAAAGACTTAGGGCTTGTCTACAAGGTGTGTTAGTGCACACCAGCTGGGATGTAAATTCCAGTATGTGCTAACATGTCGCACACTAACTGTCCACGTGGGCCCTGCTGGCATGCACTAAAATTTTCATAGCGCGCCATGCTATAGTCCTATTTTGAACAGAACTACGTCAACACTCACTAAAGAATTTTTAGTGCATGTCAGCAGGGTCCATGTGGATAGTTAGCACCTAACACACTGTCCTGCACTATAATTTACACCCAGCTGGTGCACACTAGTGCACTGTGGAGACAAGCCTGTATATACACACATTTAACTTAACACAGGTGAATAGTTCCATTGATGTTAAGCTCCCTAGGGAGTGGTTCAACAAGGCTCAGAACATGAACCACTGATTTATCTGCATAAACAGTCATGAAAATACTGCATATGTGCAAAGGGGCTAAACTAGTATTGTTGAAATATTAAACTTTGAACTTCCTGTCTCCCAGCCCTATAAATTCTTCACCTTTCACTTGTAAAATTTAACCATGATTTGCATGAAACATAAAATAATGAGATGAATCCATCTTTGTAGTTACTGCAAGTGGAAGACAAGTCTTTGCAACAAAATCATACACACACTCATCCACACAAAAACTTGCACAACAAGGGCTATTTAATTCACAGTAGGTATAAATCTAAAGACACACTACGAACCCTTGAAAGTTCAGATGGGTTTTATTGTTTGTTTCCTCTGTGCGTCACTAATGTTTTACATGTTTTAGATCACTTCCATATCTCACTCATTTTTCTATTCTTTGCTTTCATTGCCTTTTAGTTGACATTTATATTCTTATCAATTTTAGTTTTGTTTCTATTTTTATCTCCAAATATTTACCTGGCTTTCTATGACTTATTTTGATTTGATTTGTACCAATAAAATCTCACAAAAGTTGGGGATTTTTTTTTGTATGTTTCCATTCATCTGTTGCTGAATCTTCTGACATCACATACACGCACAGTCTTCTTTGTTTAACATGTGCCAGAGTATTTGTTTGCCTTAGAACCTCAATAATCAAATATGCTTTATGGGTGGAGCCATATTCAACAGCAAAAATAAACAATGACCAGGAGTTCTCTAATGCTAGCTCCCTTGTTTGAACATCTTTGTCCTCGGCAGCATTTCCTCCTAATATTTTAATCTCTCCTCTTAAAGGGACATTGTCAACCATAAGCCACATTAGTATTATTTCCTACTTTTATTAGAAACAGTATTGCCAACTCTGACAACATTTGATATTTTACTTAAAATCCCCAGCTCCTAGACACAAATGATTACATGAGAAGCTGAGTTTTCATTAAAAACAACAAACAAACCAAAAAACCACGACGTTTCTAGCCCTTATGGCTGACAAAGTGATCCAAGTGCATCCTGAAGGTTCAAAAGCCAGAAGGCAAATAAAAGAACCCAAAGTGTATTTTTGAAAAAAACCCATGATTTTTAAGCCTTCCATCAAGTATGATTTCATAATAATCCTTTGGCACAGGAAATTAATAAAAACTCCTACTAGTAATTGAGCTAAGGGAAAACCCATTTTCCAGAGATAAGGGATTATCATGGGAGAACTATAATTTTATTATGCATATTTTGTTTAAACAAGTGTTGCTTTTAAATAAGCCTACATTTGAGATTGTTGTTGTGTCTTTGTCAAAAACTTCTCAGTTTCACAGTCATAGCCAAAATATTATTGGTAAAGTGTCCTTATCTGTGGTGTATTTTATGCATAGTTATTAAATATAACTGGGTTAAAAAAAGAATTAGATGAGTTCCTGGAGGAAACTTTGTTAGCAAAGATGGTCAGAGATGCAACCCCATGCTCCAGGTGTCCCTAAACCTCCAACGGCCAGAAACTGGGACTGGATGACGGGATGGATCACTCAAAATAGCCCTGCTTTGTTAATTCCCTC